>NC_079432.1:12530340-12535340 GCF_026213295.1 Gadus chalcogrammus | reverse complement strand
TGACCATCCTTTATAGACTTCATATTTAAAGTACAGTAGCTCTTATGTGTAGTTTTAATGGTTTAATGTTGATAAAGAGAGAATCTTACGGCAAATGCCTGTTCTAGCATTTGGTTTTACCAACAGAATAATTAACTATTAACGTATATCTGCTTATGAATGCAGACAAGACAATGTTTTTGTATTCGGAAGCGCTACGGTATTTGCTTGTAGTTCAATTTTAGTCTTAGTAGTATTGACCATTCAGGTTTGAGCATGCAGGTTTCACGTTTGAGCACATTGGAGGCAGGTCAGAAACTTGTGTGGAGAGGGACAATCTCGGTATCAGCTATCGAGCCTGAAACACCGACAAAACATATCGGAAACAAAGACCCCCGCACGGAAGAGGATGTCCTGGTCCGGATATCAGTTATCAGTTGCCTACTGAACAATATAATTGCGGCCAATCTTCTGTTCTCAATAATGAAATCCCATTATTATGTGGTTTTATTATTATTATTATTATTAATAATAATAATAATAATAATAATAATGATAATAATAACAATAATAATAACAAAAGGCCCTTTTCAATATGGTTGATATATTACACAAGTGATTATACTCACACACACACACACACACACGCACACACACACACACACACACGCACACACGCACACACACACACACACACAAACACACACACAGTGAAGCTGAGAACAGCTGGTATCACAACAGATGACAGACAGCTGAGACCCAGTCGCCATGACAATGTCACCCTGGTAACACCCCGCCCCTGCTTCATGCCAATGCAGTAGGCGTCCTCATGTGTGTGTGCACAAATGTGTGTGTGTGTGTGTGAGTGAGTGTGTTTGTGTGTATGTGTGCGTGTGTATTTGTCTTTGCCCATACATGCATGAGTACAAGTGTGTATACACATGTGGGCGTATTGAGAGCAGGTGATAATCATATTCATAGGAGCTTGTCCCCTCCCCACCATGCTGCAGCATCTGAGTCCAGGTCTGCTGTAGCTGCTGGACCCCAGATGGGCCCCCAGCCTCCAGTCTGACGGTATGTGTGTGTGTGTGTGTGTGTGTGTGTGTGTGTGTGTGTGTGTGTGTGTGTGTGTGTGTGTGTGTGTGTGTGTGTGTGTGTGTGTGTGTGTGTGTGTGTGTGTGTGTGTGTGTGTGTGTGTTCAACAAATCCAATGCACTTAGAAGTGACATGCATTCATTTTTGCAACCAGATTCAATTCAACCTAAACCAGCATTGATCGTGGTACCTTTTCCACGATAATGTCTTCAAATGTGCCATTTAATGCTGTTACTCTTTGTGGCATTTACATAATACCTAGAGTGTATTTCAGATACAGGCCATGAAGGGGCAGGTAAGAGGTTGGTGAGAGGTTTCCCTCACTTTGAGATAATAGCACAGCAGGAGTCTCATCACCGTGTTCATCACCGATCAACTCTTTATCAGCCGGCCAGTGTACCGTAGGCTTAGATTACCACGTTTACTCATGATACACTGGTGGTAAACAAGATAACAGAAAGAAAGATCTCCCATTCCTATTGCAAAACAATAAGAAAACCTTCAAGTTGTGTTACTACTAGTACTCTGGCGTTGGCATGCTCACATCTGCAGGTCCACTGACACGGTGGCACTAGCTTAGAAATACATGTGAAATAAGCGGAAGAAGCATCGAATAACTTAGTTACAACAAGATTGACCTAACGAATTGTGTTTATATGTGCAGTATTTATTCTTTAAATCTGAGGTAGGCATTTAAAGCTGTGTTTATATTTGCCAAATGTATTTGTTAAATCTCAGTTAGTCTATAAAGGTGTGTACATATGCGAGGTATGCATTGGGTAAATCTCAGATGGTCTATAAAGGTGTGTATAAATGTGCAGTATGTACTCTGCAAACCTCAATTAGTCTATAAGGTGGTCTGGCTCACAGGACTCACATGGGACTACATTTACGTCGCCAGGTTGCTACGAAGATCTTCTCTATGTACTGGCGTAGTAAGGTGACGTTTTGAGTCTATATGAATCTCACGTGTACTATCGTGCTTGACTGATTGCGTTCCAGTCATTAGTCAAACCCTTGTTGCTCCGGTCTGACCATTTGTGTTCACACGAACATAATTAAGCGTGCGAGCTAGAAATTACTTTTCACAGAATCGCCCGACAATTAAGATCAACCCTGTTATATTTTAATGATTTGCAAATTCCGCACACTGTTGTTGTGGTGGGCAGCTCTCGAAAAAGAACACACGTCGTGGATGCAAACCCTTCGACGCAACAACATAACAACGTACACACAAACACTCACACACAACACCATATCACAGTGACAAAAAATACAAAAATGCACGTACCGGCAAAGAGGCGCACAGACAGCCGGACACCAAGTGTCTACCAAATATGTAAATACACATCACAAAAAGGCCACATTTACAAGCGTTCGCCATAGCTCCAGGGACTGGGGAGCTGGGAGTGGAAGAGGAGGAGATGGCTGCATAGATAAGGGGGTGTCAACACTCATCCAGGCACAGGCTGGGCCGCTGCCCACAGTCCCTGCTCTCTGCAGTGGACGTGGAGGGGAATACTTAGTGACTTGGAGAGACACAGACTAGCCCAGAGCCCTGATTGATTTTGCTAAGCCACTATCTTCTAATAACTCAGTTTGACTTAACCTGCGTTTCGTCAGAAGGTCCCTCTTATGTGGTCCTTCTCAAGGCTTTTTGTGAACGGGGGGGGGACGAGGGCTGTTGTATAGTATAGTTCCTGAGCTAAACTTGCAGAATAAAAGTAATAATCATAACATGGACAAATGTAAAAGGGCATGTACATTTAGGCAAACTCGCTTCTAGATTACAATGACTGAGTATGCTTCTTTATAAAAAAAAATTATGGAAATAATCGATGTAAAAAAAAATCTGAATTGAAATTGAATCGAGAACAAATAAATAACAGTGCATTGATGAATCGATTTTTTTACCCAGCCCTGTGAAGCCCTTTAAGACAGGGCTACACAAATATGGTTGACTTGACTTGATTGTACGTATATGAAGTCATCTATGTTTTGCATGTACATACTGTATATTCTCCTACAGACATATACTAAACACTACAAACATATAAACATGTCTTGTTACACACACACAACCACCGTTCAGGTTATCTCAGGTCTCTTCCAGTGTCCTTTTTAACGAACCTCTGTGCTCTCTCTTCTCAGTGAGGGGAAGTGTACACACACACACACACACACACACACACACACACACACACACACACACACACACACACACACACACACACACACACACACACACACACACACACAGGTAATCTAAAATCAGTTTTATTGGAACTAACCTCAGTGCTGTCTCTTTTCAGTTAGGGGAAGTGTACATGCGCGCACACACACACACACACACACACACACACACACACACACACACACACACACACACACACACACACACACACACACACACACACACACACACACACACACACACACACACACAAAGACACTCAGGCACGGGTCAGTGCTCAGCGCTCACCGGAGCTCATCCATCACTATAAACGTTACCGTGACACAGACCCTCCGCCGCAACGCGACCTTCACCTTCACACACAATGGGTGGGGGGGTTACATGTTAGCTTCCTGTTTCTACTCAACACATTACTAAGGATGTGACCTGGCTTGGGTGACTCTTTATCGTGTCGCTGAAGCCCTATTCAATGTGAAGTGTTCAAACTCTATAGCTGGCCCCTATTTTACCAGCAGGTGTGGTAAGCTGATCTATGCATCACACATCTGGGTGGATGCTGTCAAAACAGGACCCTTATATAGAGTGCAGGGCTGTAGTCGAGGCCACCTCGGTCGAGTCCAAGTCCTCATTGAGTCATTGGTTAATTCAAGAGGGGGGGGGGGGGGGGGGGGTCAAGAGACCAAATCGAGACCAAGAATGCAGTCTAACTCATGACCAAAAGGCTATCATTATATCGATTACCTAAAACAGCAACGGAAGGTCTTCAAAGGAGTACTGCGGCATGTGCAGGCCTGCGGTGGACCACACTGATCCAGGCGAGTCGTACATAGCGCTGGCTGCAGCGTGGTCCGCGTAGAGCGCCATGCGCCGGCCCTTTCCAGTGGAGCAGCTTCGGCACGTGTGCACATGAGTCATGCCCACATACAGAGGACCGCAGCGGGCTACGCCTGGGGTCCCTATAGCACGCCACATACATAGCCTGGCCAACAAAATACCATGCCCACCACCCCCACCCAAACACCCCCCTTCCCCCAGGCCTGCTGGATCTGACTGACACTCCCATGGTCTGTTCTCTGTGCCACCCCTCAGAGAGGGGCAGAAAAGGAAGGGGATGGAGCAGAAAACAACCACAGTAGCAGAGTAGAATGGGATTGTAATTATTTAATAGAATAAAGCAGATGTGTGGGAAGAGGAAACGACAGTCTCCTCAAGTGATATTCAGCGCCCTGTGTGCCGAGCCAGCCCGCCCCGCCCTGTGTGTGTGTGTGTCATTTGCATATGTGTGTACATGTGTTGTGCATGCACACCCTTTTTGTACACAAACACACACACACACACACACACACACACACACACACACACACACACACACACACACACACACACACACACACACACACACACACACACGCACAGAAACACACGTGCGCGCGGTCTGAATTGGTGTGAGTGATTCCTATTGTTGTCCCATTCTCTGATCCACCCACTCCGTCTGATGACAGCATCAAACACACAATAGCACACTGAGGCCCGCTGAGCCGGCTGGACGGCAGCCATGCTATCTGCCAACCTGGCAGAGAGAGCACGGCGGAGAGATGGGGAGAGGGAGGGACAGAGAGACACTGAGATAAAGAGGGAGAGAGAGACTGGTGAAGAGGAAGACCTGGTGCCTCTCTGATGCCATTCAAAGAATGCCACAGACACCAACCCACACACACAAATGCAGGCATGA
>NC_079432.1:12524475-12530240 GCF_026213295.1 Gadus chalcogrammus | reverse complement strand
TTATGTATGTATGTATGTATGTATGTATGTATGTATGTATGTATGTATGTATGCATGTATGTGTATACTGTTAGAATGTTTCAGAATAGGAAAGGGGCATCACACACGCACACCCACACACAAACACGCACACACACAAACCATTTGAGACAGAGAGAGCGGGCAAGACGAAGTGCAAGAGAAAGAGAACAATATAGACAGGACAGACACACAGACAGACAGACAAAAAGACAGAGAGACAGACAGTGAGACAGATATAGATAGATGTATAGAGTGGAGTGAGCAGGCTCAGGCCGTCCACAGTGTCTGAGGAGACACTTCAGCACCACGGACAGCGCCAGGAGCTGAGGTAATTGCTGATCAATGATCCTCATTCCCCTTTACCCTGCTGTTACCACTATTCTCCTTTGTGTCCCGAGTCCAACTAAAGAACTTACTTTAGTTTGGTACTCAACCCCCTCCCCCAAAACCCCTCCTTTATTTAATACAACTCCTTTCTTAATCCCTTCAATTGGTGTGAAGGGTGACCTGACCGGGTAAGAACTGCAGCGATAGATAGACGGGTACAGAGAGATACATAGAAAAACAATATAGAGACTTATTACGTGGTTTTAATGAAGAGTCAGTTGTGATTGGTCTTTCACGACATTCAGCGGTCTGCTATTTCTGAATAAATGATGCTGTGAATTACAGACTATTGCTATAGGCACTATTTCAAACTGTCGAGTCTCGCAGATTAAAAACATTTTCTAATCAAGACAATCCTTATTTTTGTCATTATACTCTGCGTCAAATTCTTGGTTTATTTAGGAAGTAGCCGTGTAATCAGCGGGACTATGAACAACGAGCCGGGGCCTTATCGTGAAATAGAGCCCTTACATAACACATCTATTATGTTATGTTTGGCCTCGATACCAGCCATGGTGAAGGATATATTAGTAAAATTTGGCACAGTTCCTACACCGGCGCACCAGCACACAGGATGGAAAGTCAAGGACACCTGGAGCCTCCGTAGGAGCCAGCCTAGTACCATCACTTTATCAACATCCTTATTGACTCCTCCAACAGCCAGGATTAACGTCAAGCTCCCCCTGTGTTCGTGTGTGCGTGTGTGTGTGAGTGTGTCTGTTTGTGTGTGCGTGTGTGTGTGTGTGTGTGTGTGTGTGTGTGTGTGTGTGTGTGTGTGTGTGTGTGTTTGTGTGTGCGTGCGTTTGTTTGGATGGTGTGTGCGTGTGTGTTTGATTGTATGGTGTTTGTGTGAGTGTATGGTGGGTGTGAGTGTGTTTGTCTGGTGTGTGTGTGTGTGTGTGTGTGTGTGTGTGTGTGTGTGTGTGTGTGTGTGTGTGTGTGTGTGTGTGTGTGTGTGTGTGTGTGTGTGTGTGTGCGTGTGTGTGTGCGTCTGTCGTGTGTGCGTGTCCCAGTATCTCCATTTGGCTAAGCTCACACAGAAGCTGAATACGGGAATTAAACAAAAGAGGGTTAAAATAAAACAATAAGCAAGAAGGTAGAAAGAAAGGCAAAAACGTACAACCTTTTGCAGGTTTATTTACAAGGCCGGCAAGAGTGAGGCTAGCCCTCTATCTCCCACTGTAAGCACGTCACTACTGCACTTTGCAGATCAGGGCACAATAGGTCGTTTCTGTGCCCTCCATGTGACACACCACACATGGTCTCGCTCTCGCACTCTCTCTCTCTCTCTCTCTCTGCATGTCTGGCTTTTGCTTACACACACACATACAAAGCATTAAGGGGGGTGTGGCTTCCGTCAGTGCGTGGTGAGTCAACATTGGTTACATAACTGGCCTGAGAATGGATTGTAAAAAGAAAATTTGTACGTAGATACACTGCATGTATAAATATATATATATATATATATTTATAGTTTCTTTGTGTTTTGTTTCATCTAGTCATAGCCTCATTCTTCAATTCAATTATATGACCCTTCAGGCTCGTCCCGCGTCTCTTCTCTCTGTTTCTCAATCCGTCTCCCTCTCTTTATGAATCAGTTACATACACGTTGCTTTCTGTCTCCACAGTGAGTGAGCAGCAGAGAAAACCACCAAATCGGTTACACAGAACGCCCTTATAAAAGTGAGCTAAGCACGCCGATTTCTGCTTTTCAATAAGCAAAAACCTTGAAGGATCGGTTGGTGCATTTACAAAAAAAACTATGTTGAGCCGCCTTTGGACTTATAGTTTCAAATATGCTACTATATAGCACTCCATAAATTATGCACATCCTATTCACATGGGTAGTGGTCTTGACTTAAAAAATGACATATAGGCCCATTTCTTGGTTAACACGACATTCAATAATCCCGATAACCTCAACTGCAAACCAAAACGTTTGATTTTTGGAAAGTAAATTAAAAAGAAATCAATCAGAAATAAGAAGGCATATGGCTGGCACTGTATGCACGGAAATCAGTGAATCAACCCATAACATATGATCATTTTAATTAATTCTTGAGAGTGTGGAGTTTTGAGTGTGTGCGCGTGTGTGTGTGTGCACAACGCTACATGCACACACGCTACGTGGGCGTGTTTGTGCTAGATTGCGCGCACACATGCATACAGCTAACACGCTGTGTGCGTTGTCGGAGACAGCAACGCAGAACTCTCCGCCCTGCAGTCGTTGGACAAGGAAGGACAGTGCTTCGAGTCTTGGGTTTACTCGATGCAATCTGGCCCAGCTGTCTTCTGTCAGTGTGAGTTTGGCTCGCAGACAGCACAATACGCACCATCCCCAAGGCTGCCTTAATTAAGACAAGCACAAACCCAGAGGAATCCCTCCACTTAGTGAACACCATGGGTTGGTACGGCTTTGTTGTACGCTGTCGTTGATCGCAAAGTGTGATGATCGCGTGGATCTCCCACCGAGTTGGGCAACATGTATGTGTCCAATTGTTGCTCCTCATACCTTTTATTTAGTGTTTCTCATGTTGGTATGGTATTGGGTTTGTTGACACACACGCACGTTCCTGCCACATCCTTCTACCTGTTTTGTCTCTTTTCGCCCCCTCTCTGTAGCATTTAAGACACAGAGACACGCGTGCAGACCGTACATCTGCATGCATCGTGAACCAAGGTCATTTAAAAGCATTAGTACAAAACCGCTAGATGAATGGCCTCAAAAGCAGTTAGAGATCTCGTTTCACGGCCTTATTGTATTATCTGAAATGAGTTCAGCATACTCATTGCAAACCAGAGTAAAACATCAGTTCCCTTTCCCCAGGAGGAGATCTAGGCAGATCAATCCGTCTTATTAAAGGCAACACATGCAAAATGGCTGTCCGAGTCGTTAGCCAGCCTCTCCTAACGGCTGTGTATCTGAGCTGAGTCAGGACGGGGTGAAATTACACGGCAAAAAAAATACACTAAAAGGCAGGCTATAAATGGGGAGGCTCGGCGGAGGGAACAAAGCCCATTTGTTGACGGGTGATAATCTGCATACAGGTGCACCCCCGCCCAGCTGACGCACGCAAACACCCTGGCGTGCTGACAAACGCATGCGTGAGCTTGTGTGCTCTGATTGTCACACATGCATGCATACACACACACACACGCACGCACGCACGCACGCACCCACACACACACACACACACACACACAGATAAGCCTTAAAATGTGTTGACACACATTCGCAACATGCACACACACACACACACACACACATACACAGATAAGCATACCCGCACACACAAAATAAAACACATACGCACAGAAACAACCACACAGAATGGAACAATGGCCGTAGCCATTAAAAATGCATGGCACTGCAGCAACAGTGTCTGAAAATGAGTAGCGGGTTGATCCAGCTGCTGATCCTTAGACCAGGATCTGCCTGCGTGGACATCATGGAGAGAGAGAGGCAGGTGGGTCTCTGAAGGACATGAATCCACCAGGTAGACCTCCACTCATAATCCCAAGGAGCCTATAGAGGATGTGATCGTGTGCGCATCATATAACACCCTTCAGAGCCCTTCTTGTTCTCCACCAACGTCAATCTGCTGCTGCTGAAGGGGCTGCGGCCCCCCGCAATCTATCTGCTCTCCTTTTGCCCCGTCGTCAGGCCCCCCAGGCAGGCAGTGTCCAATCAGTGTTTATACGTCCAGTAACCCGCCAATGCCGCCCCCCCCCCCCCCCCCCCCCCCCGGACCTCGTGTTTGTTATCGCCAATCATCGCCGCCCTGCCTCTAACAACGCCAGAGGAGCGCCCGGGTTGCCAAGCAGTCCCGAGCCAGGAAGAGAAATCTGGCCAATTGACAACCCCCCCCCGCCCCCCCGCCCTCACCTTCCCTTCCCAATCGGTGTGACTTATTATAATAGGGCCATTGCTGGCACGGCAGCGGCCGCTGTGAGACTGCATCCCTCACTCTCAGCGTCCGGGGACAGGGCTCCGCCAGAGGAAGAGACGCTCGCGGACTTGAGCAGACAAATGAGCCACGTCATCGCTAAAGTCCCAGGACCCCGAGTTCCCCCCTCATCAGCGCTTCTTCTGAGGGTGAGAGGTCCAGGTAGAGAGGGAGAGTCAAAAAAAAAGAGAGAAAAAGAGGTGCATTGGAGCCTACCAGCGATATGCTCAGAACTAGAGCTCTTCTGTTTACGTTAGCCTACCTAGCCCTAGCTGGCTATTAAGGCTGAATACTCGCGACACAGCCTGCGGACAAGTGGAGTGTAATCAATCGATCAGAATAATTAAATAACGGCCATTATTAAAATAGGTAATTTGTGCCTGATGGCTCTTCCCAGGATTTGGCCTATCCTATCTTAACCACTGTTCATTCAGAGTTTGCTAAATCCCAGATGGAAACGCCACAGGCATCGATGGCAGGATCAAAGATATGTTCTGGGAAGCATCTCAGGTTGGGCACTGATCCATTTGGTTCATTTCGATCTCTGAGGGACCAAGAAACTAAATGTGGAAAATCGCAGTTTACAAAACGTTTTTCTTTTTAGTTTTTTTTCACTTAATTTTCCCTCAGTTAAAGATACCCATTCAGAAGTATTCAAAATCGATTCAATGATCTAAAAATGACCTAAAAGTCCCCAAGAGTCAGATTGTGGAGGCTGTGTTAAAATAAAGACGGGTCATCAGCCAATCATAACCCTGCCAACTGCAAAAAATAAATAAAAAACAGAATAAAAAAAACAACTCCCACACAACCACCAGCACTCTGACTCAGACAGCCGATGAGCTGTGACCATACTGGCTCCTCTCCTTATGCAGACACTCCTACACTCTCCCACTACACCCTCTCTCCAGCTCTCTTCAGTCAGTCTCTCTCTCACTCTCTCCTTCGCCCTATCTTGAACACTATCTCTCTCATTCCCTCAGTCTCTCTCTCTCTCTCTCTCTCTCTCTCTCTCTCTCTCTCTCTCCCCTCCCTCTCTCTCTCTCCAATTTGACTCCTCACCCCTCGATACCCGTCTCGAACTACAAAGATGGCAAACAAATATGTTTTGCAATATTTTTTGTACCTTTTGTCCGTCCTACCTAGGGACGGTTACCGTGGCGCCTAGATGTGGCGTGCCCCATGAGAAGAACCCCGGTATACCACTGTACCGCCGAGCTCTCCACGGCTATGCAGTTCATTTGGCTGAACCCCCTCCCCGCCTGTGGAGGGACCGCCGTGAAAGACCCCCCGCTGGGGAGCTCTCCCTCCCCGGAGGCTCACTGACACTCACGCTAACAGACAACAGATCCCACGAGGCCTTGCTTCTCTAGACTAACACAACCCCCCCCCCCCGAACACCACCGCCTC
>NC_079432.1:12406975-12511975 GCF_026213295.1 Gadus chalcogrammus | reverse complement strand
TGAACACTGGGATAGCAGTGATGCATCAGAGTAATGGCCCGATTGTGATGCGTCTGCGTTTGTTACGTTATGCCCAGGGACAACGCTAGGTGGTCAATAGTTCAACTGTTGTTTTTCAACCTGCATCCTTTTTTTTCAATCTTGTCATTATGGGTCTAAGGGGAGTAATACGGACAACATGTTTCTCTATATATAAATTATTAAGAGAGAACGATGCAGCCAAATAACATGAAAACAAGCTGCACTGTCATCCTTTGGGGCAATGGCGCCAGGCACTGTATCCCCTCTAAAAGAGCTTGTTTTTTAAAGGGTCCGATTATATGGAAAGGATCCCAATAGAGAACAGACCTGATTGCTTGATCAGGTCTGTTCTTTACCAAACTAGTCTCATTGTTGTCTCATTGTGTCATTTTTGATATTTCTCTATTATCATCGAAATAAGTCTCCTTCACCCGATTCGTTAAGATAACACTATGGTCAATTGTGGTGAATTGAATTGAATTGAAGAGCCAGCTCGTCGGGAGCAGTAAAGGTGTCTTGCTGATATAAAAAAAAAAATCGACTTTCCTTGACAGAGGTCATTATATGCTTATCAACGGTGAATTATCAAAAAGTTATTCACCACCGGAAGTTGTGAAGGCCCATGCAAGTGAACGGAGTGGAGCGTTCAACGGCAGTGAGAATAGCCGTGTAATAAATAATGATACATTCAGTCACATTCATTATTCGATATAATACGTGACTCAGACTATTCGAAGATCGTTGCCCATCCCTACCTTCTGAGAGGACTAAGTCTGAAGTATGGGCATATTTTGGGCATTTTAGAATACTGCGATAATAACAAAAACCGGGATAATTTGGTCACAATAACCGTGAGGTTAAATTTCCATACCGTTACATCCCTAGTCAAGCATTACGGTAAGGAAACAAGTTTTTAATTCTCTGCATCCTTTCCATTATGATTAAATATAATCAGAACTTGTCGTTGTTAAAAACAAGCACTTTTAGAAGTTGACAGGGAGTAATTAGCCCCAAAGGATAACATTGCAGCATTGAGCTCTTGCTCAATACTTGACCAAACTCACAAATTGTTGTCCGCATTAGTCCCTTAGACCCACAATTATCTGGAAATAGGGTCCAGGAGGACCCTTAAAACGTATGAGAATATTCATAAATCAATATTAGGCTACGCTGATCATTGCAGATACCGGAAGTATCTGGGGTCTGGTATTGCGCCCATCTCCGCAATACCAGACTTCACCCTTCGATACTTTGGATTCGATGGATACTGTCCTTCGAAATGTACCTCATACCATTTGGGCCAACTGATGTGAGCAAGAAGGTACTGCTACAACACTGCTTGGGGGCAGGTCAGCTTCTACTGCCGTCGGCGGTTACGGTGAGTCTGGGACAGTTCTGTTCCAGATTCTGCCCCACTTTGGCTTCCATGTTACCCACCAGAGGGCAAACCAGATGGTCCTGGAACTCCCTATTTCTCTTGGGTTCTGTTTCTTGGACACAGGCGGTCGGCCCATCGCACTGTCACCATGTCATGGCAACAGAGCTGTACAAAACGGTATGATGGCCTGGGCTGCCTCTCGGCCATTGTCCACCAACACCTCCGTCCAGCCAACCGCTGCGCTGTATTCCCCTGGCTCTGTGATTGGGACTGAGCTGAGCTACAGCAGCTGCAGGACGCTGGCATCATTGAGCCAGTGGGCGACTCGCCCTGGGTCTCAAACCTTGTTGTATGTCAGAAGAAGTCAGAGGCTGTCAGCAAATAAAGCTATGCTCCCTGACAAATATCAACTCCCAACCTCAGAAGGGCTAATAGATGAGTTGCAGGGCTTTCCAGTGTTCCCGGCCTCAGAAACCTCACAGTGTTTGTGACTCATGCACGGGTGTTTCGGGACACCACAATGCACTTTGGTCACAGCTCCGCCCACCAGCCGCTCCTAGGAAGTTTCCGTCCTGGCTGGGATGCCGAACCCCACTACATTATGTATCTTGTCAACGTTTCTCTGCATGAACGGCGCAGAGAAGCCCAGTGCCCTGCCCTCTCGCAGCTCCGCACCTACATCCGGAGGAGCTGATTACTCCCTTTCAGAGTTCAACAGCAGCTCTCCTACTTGAACGACACCTGAATGGCCCGCGTGCTCGGCACTCTGGTTCCAGGTGCTCTATATGGCATGCTGACTATGGGGCTCGGGAGGGGGGGAAGGGGGCCTTGGGAAGCATAGAGTAGCTCAACCAGCGTTGCACAGACCTGGCCTCTGGGGCCAGCGATAGAGAGGGACCTCGGGAAAGGGTCTGCTGTGAATAGCCCGGCCCTCCCAGCCTTGGGAGCGCCTGCAGCTGGATATCAGTGCTGAGATTCCCTGCGTTCCTCAGCCAACAACGGTTCTGTCTGGTTGTCTACGACCTACACTCCAAACGGCCAGCGCTCAGCACTACCGGCTCAGTCACTCATCATGAACCATCTTCACTGACACCAGGTCCTCAACGGGTGTCTGCAGAGCTCAGCTCGTACCCGGAGAGCAAAGGCATCTGTCATGTGCACACTGCCTACGACCATCTCCAGGACCCTGTGCGTAAAACTGGGCTCAGAACACACCAGTCGGCAGCCACTGAATGACAACACACACAGTGGCATTATGACCGCCTGGCCAAAGGTGCCAGCTCTGTAGTAAACGCATAGAGACACACCCCGGAGATAGACGCAGCGTGATTTGGGATTCCTTGTCCTTGATGATACGTTAAGAATCCAGGGATTCACCAGCCATGGAGGTCTCTGTCCTTTCGACTTCAAAGTGGCCAGCGTCAGTCAGTTTAAAATCTCATAAAAATTGTATCTAACTCAGAAACAATTTCATGAGAATATTTCCTTTCCGCTACCTAACTGTGTCTGATCACATAGTCGTAGAAACATGGTAGTGGTAGTTTGTCACAGCGTGGTGAAACACATAGAGCAGCATGTGTGTATGTGTATGTGATTTGTAAGTATGCATGACAATATATATAATTTTTTTAAGTTACGTTCGCAACATGAAATCCTAGCAAGCTTTAAACACTATTTTAAACCATTTTTTTTTTTAAAAATCGAAAACGTTACAAACCACAAGTGGCTACTTAGTCCAACCTCCAAAAGTACATACGCCAATACTGGCCTGGTTTCCAAGATGAAGCCCAGACAAATAATACTGCAGTCGGAACACAGCATAGTGTGAAGGAAATGTGCCCTGTTCTCTCAGCCACGGCTACAGCTAGGCTTCAGTATTCCTACACAAGATAGTGGATGATTACTCATGGTATGACTCATCCGCTTCAATTATAACACTGGCCGAAGTTGAAGACAAGGATATTTAGTTTCTGGGAGGGAAGGGGGGGGAGAGGAGGGGGGGGGGGGGTCTGTCCCTCCTTTTCATGCAGGTGAAAATAAGCGTGAATCGACACGCCAGCCAGCGGCAGCAGCAGGGGGCGGAGAGAGAGAGAGAGAGAGAGAGAGAGAGAGAGAGAGAGAGAGAGAGAGAGAGAGAGAGAGAGAGAGAGAGAAAGAGAAAGAGAGAAAGAGAGAGAGAGAGGGCGAGCGAGAGAGAGAGAGAGAGAGAGAGAGAGAGAGAGAGAGAGAAGAGAGAGAGAGAGAGAGAGAGAGAGAGAGAGATATCCAGGCAGACACCTTTTCATCACGGTGTAATGAGCTGGCAAAGGATAGGCTAGCAGGATAGAAGAGAGAGGAGCAGAAGAACACACAGAGGAGGAAGAACTAAAAGTAGCCCAGCGCAGTCCAGCGAGCAGGAGGCGTTCTCTCAAGCCGACTCCCCACCGCGCCGCTCCAAGGCGGCCCGCCGGCTTCGCCCCATGTGAAGCTGCTTTCTGTCACTAGCCAAACCGCTATGGCTATATCAACGTACGCACACAGGCACGCACGCACGCACGCAGCCACGCACATATACATAAAATGGTAGAGTTGGAACAGAAAGATAATTCTGTTGAAGTTGGATTCTGCTCTCTCGTTTCCTGTCGGTGCCATGTTTTTTATTCATGACTGCCAAAGTGAATTTTTAGTTTGGGAAATGGTTTGGGAAATAAGCCACACAAGTTCAATCAAATACAACAATGCAATCGCAGGTTGTACATCAGTCCACCTACCTGGTGCTGAGGAGAGGCTGACCGAATACAGGCTGTCCCTGTGAGGAGTGCAGGGGCACCGGCCCACAACACACACACACACACACACACACACACACACACACACACACACACACACACACACACACACACACACACACACACACACACACACACACACACACACACACACACACACACAGCAGATCAAAGGGAAAGGATACAATCTGAGAGCCCCGCTCTGGGTCCCAACGGCCAGGATCTTCTGCACCGGGTCGAAGGCCATGGATGACGGCTGATAGGGGAAGCCATGACGGACAGTCTGGGGCAGCCAATGAGAGAGGAGAGGATGTGTCAAAATAGGTTGTGAGGAAAGATGGGTTACTGTGTTATACCGATGTTCAGGCTTCAATTCAGGTAAAGTATTATCTTATGGAAATATGTAGGATGATTCACCTATGTTGAGTAGTCTAACACACCGAGAATAAAAGAGAATATCCCGTTTTTAATTCAAGTAAATTAAATAATATTCTGAATAGATTTTCCCAAGTCATGATTGGGCCTACATTTACGCTCTGACGTAAAAGAAAAGGAATAATAAGTATCCCTTCAGGCCATTACAGGTTCACCATCACCACCACCACAGTGTGTGTGTGTGTGTGTGTGTGTGTGTGTGTGTGTGTGGTGTGTGTGTGTGTGTGTGTGTGTGTGTGTGTGTGTGTGTGTGTGTGTGTGTGTGTGTGTGTGTTGTGTCTTTATGGTATCAGTCAGCTGGTCGGTGGGTCGCTGGATGTGTTTGTTTAGACGCAGAGCTGATGGGTTAAAGCGTGTTACATAAGAGGAGCTCAGCGAGGCAGAGACACCTGCCCCTCTCACGCAGTTACAACGACGAGCAAATATTGATGACGACTTGATTAAAAGGAGCTCACATGCACGGCCACGGAGGTTGCTTGTTTCCACAGACGTGCACTTAGAAAGGTGCAGTCTGTTTATGATGCAGGCTTGTTATTTTCCTATTTTTTTTAAACCAAATTAGATATAAAAAATTGCGTTTTGTAAAAATGTGCAATTTAGAAAGTGTGATTTCCCTCTTTTTTTATTGACAATCCCAAACAATTTAACGTATTTGGAACGGAATCACCGTCCACATTGAAGTAAGCTCCACTTTCTGTACGACACAAAGACAAGGAATGGGACAGAGAAATGCGACAGCCCCAACTAGAACCGCGAAGGCAAGGCGCACAATGTCCTCGCCTGCTGTAACACCATGCAAATCGTACGCACGTCGTCTTAATTCCCTAAGTGTTGGTTATTAACGTGGCTTGAACGTAGCCTAATCTCTTCCTTGGGGCATAAGAAAGGTAAACTGTAAGCTCGTAGGCCTGTGCAATAGTTGTATGAAAGAGATAGAGCCTAGAGAAAGAGGCGAGATAGAGAGAGAGAGAGAGAGAGAGCGAGAAAATAAAAGAGAGGGGGGGGGGGCGGTCAACTATCAAGGGTTTGTTAATCCAAACCCAGCAGATTATGCAAGAAACGCGCTGTGAAGCCCAGTCCCTCCATATGACAGTTCAAGGGAAGTGCACATGAATCATGTTCCTCTCAGCAGACAGTTTCCATCGGATGAGAATGGTTCGTGGTGTAGGAGGGGTAGGGGACGCATCGCGTCCTAATGTAATGTTTGCGAAGAGGAGGAGGGGATGAAGCGTGGTGGTGCATCCATCACCCTCTCCACCATCCACCCACCCCTCCCAGCCATCCCCTTCCCTCGTCCCAAAAAATAACATGACATTTTTCGTTTTGAACACTCGCCATATGCGCAATATAGGATGCTGCTGGCGAGAGCCTGGCGTCAAAGCTCGGAAACGCCACACGGACCGATTGATTTGTGCGTTCATTCACTGCAGCAGTAGCCCAGGAGGTTGTGTATTCAGTGAAAATAAGGCACCACACGAAAGAACTATAAATGTATCTCGATGGAGGTTGTGTTATGATATTGCACCGCAATCCATTAACGGGGAGCAGTAGGACTTGCACACGCTATGTGCATCTTGGGATGGGATAACTCATGCAATCATACAACTGTAATGCTAATGATGCTACCTATTCCACTCATACATGGGGGTTAACTGGATGGTCCATTCACGAGGGTAAATGATGCGGTGTGTTCTTCACCCACCTTGCAGAGCTGGAAATGCTCGGACTGGAGGGTCTCGTGGACGAGGTTGTTCTCCTGTGGCCCCACTTGGACGGACGGGGCGGAGGAAGACACTTCTTTCAAACCGTCCAGCACCTTCCTGATGTTGAACTTCTTCATTTTTCCCCCACTCCGAACAATAAACACGGCGGACACGAGACTATGGGACCGGATAGGGCTCACCCGTTAAAACGACACGGGGGGGAAGCCACTCTCTCTCTGTCGCTCTCTCTCTCTCTCTCTCTCTCTCTCTCTCTCTCTCTCTCTCTCTCTCTCTCTCTCTCTCTCTCTCTCTCTCTCTCTCTCTCTCTCACTCTTCTCTCTCTCTCTCTCTCTCTCTCTCTCTTCAGATTTCCTCTGTGAACCTCACATCTTCAGCGCCCGTTATTTTAGTGCACTCTCCTCCATGCTGGAAAACAAGCATCTGCCGCGAGCCTCGTGGGTCGGGCTTGGTGGCTCGGGGACACAACAAATAAAAGACGACGGTTTCTTCTTCTTCTTCTTCTTCTTCTTTGAGCGGCGCGTGTTATAGTGCCTTTTCAGTGCGTCGGTGTAATTCTCTCAGAGTCCGTCTCCCACTGCGTCGCGTTGCCTGGCGGTTTATTCCTCCCCTCCCCTCCCCGCTACTCCGCGCTCAGCCAACGCGAAAACGCAGCAGCGGCGGCGCTGCTCCTGCGCATTTCCACACCCGGATGTCGTCGCTAAAACAGAGAGCCCGCAACCGCCATAACCTCTCTCTCTCTCTCTCTCTCTCTCTCTCTCTCTCTCTTCTCTCTCTCCTCTCTCTCTCTCTCTCTCTCTCTCTCTCTCTCCTCTCTCTCTCTCTCTCTCTCTCTCTCTCTCTCTCTCTCTCTCTCTCTCTCTCTCTCTCTCTCTCTCTCTCTCTCTCTCTCTCTCTCTCTCTCTCTCTCTCTCTCTCTCTCTCTCTCTCTCTCACCCTTTTTCCCTTTCACTATTTCTTCCCTTATTCTCCAGCTTCGGTCTTTCCTCGCGCTCACTCACGTCGCGAGGCACACACATGCGCACGAGTCAAAACGTCCGTCCGCACATACATGCGTGCAGCAGGTTTTTGCTTGAGTGCACCTGGCGATGTTTGGATGCAGCAGTCAGTCTGTGTGTGTGTGTGTGTGTGTGTGTGTGTGTGTGTGTGTGTGTGTGTGTGTGTGTGTGTGTGTGTGTGTGTGTGTGTGTGTGTGTGTGTGTGTGTGTGTGTGTGTGTGTGTGTGTGTGTGTGTGTGTGTGTGTGTGTTTGTGTACGTGTGTGGACACACAAACAGGCAGTCGCCGTGTGCCAGCTGCGCAACGATCAGGTCACCTTGCACCATGTGTGTGTGAAGAGCTACTGCTCACAATATTATGCGGCTTAAATATTATGGTTATTTCAAAATATATGATGATTTGTTTGTTTACTTGTTATTTTGAAGATGTAGTTCAAGTTCTTGCCCCAAGTGTACTGTTTGGGGGCCTGGTTAGCGCACACATTATTATAATTAATAAACACAAGTACACTCACTCTCCTCTGTTTCTTAAAGGGTTAGTAAACACCAATTTTAAAATGACTTCAACGCTACGAGGAAAAAGAAATTAAAAAGAAATTGATCTGAGCAGTTGTGACAGTTTTAGCAAAGATTGACACATTTGGTCCCGTAGAGTCATGTGCAGGGTCCTTTTACAAAACCCGCGTCACCCTCGTTTAAGCTAAGGCGCACAGCCAATAGAAAACTACACCTCTAGAAAAGCGGACATTTCTAGAGAATTCCCCCGTATAACTCTTGATTACATTTTTGGTAAAAAAAAAAAACTCCTAAATGTTGACCCACACTTCTTGTCACCCAAACAGAAAGAGAGTCTCAGGATTGACTAACGCCATGCATAATATTAATCCATTACTTTATAACTTTCTGCCCCTGGATACATTGGGGAGGCAGGTGCTCCCCCCCCCCACACACACACACACACCACCACCTAAGAACTGTCTGTGTCTGTGTCTGTGTGTGTGTTGAAGTGGGGGGGGGCATGGCCCCAATGCCACCATTCCTTTGGCGTGCGCGGCTGCGGCCCCACCTGGCATCCTGGCTGACCTCTCGGCTTGGACCACCAGTACGCTCTGTTTTGCTAACACACACGCACTCACACCAGACACCTGCTAGCACTGCGGATACAGGCCCGGCGCCCACAGGGCAGAAGTCGTGTGTGTATGTGTGTGTGTGAGGGTGTGTGTGTCTATGTGTCTGTGTGTGAGTTTCCCAAAATGGAGTATATTTATAAAGCAGAAAAAAAGGATGCTTACAGACAGATGTTTGTGAAACAACCTGCATATGAAGAAGTTCTTGCATGCAAAAGAGACGAAAAAACTAAACAAAAAAACAAAGCAAAGCCAAGATGACCTTCCTTAATCAATGGTGATGAGAAGCACTTATCAGCGTGTCTCCAGGTAGGCCCTTTGTATTCCCGCTCCTCAGATGTGAGGGACGCATCTAGGGAAGACAAGGAGGGGAGGGGGGGTTGATGAAGACGCGCCTGAATGAAAGAGATGAAGAACGGCCGAAAAAAGGGACGAGCCAGAGATGAAGAGAACGAGGGAGAAGAATAATTAATTCAGTAATCGTATCAGGGTGGCGCTGGAACAATTGTGGCTGTTCAGATTTGCATAATGAACTGAAATTGACCACACACACACACACACACACACACACACACACACACACACAAACACACACACACACACAACACACAAACACACACACAACACACACACACACACACACACACACATCTTCCAACCTCCAACTAATGATATTGCCTGACCCAGAATGAATTAAACAGACAAACAAAAAACCCCGCCTTATTAGTCAATCCTGCGTGGTGTGTGTGTGTGTGTAAAAGAAGAGAGAGAGAGAGGTAAAGAGAGACAGAGATTGACGGAGAGATGGGGTTAGGAGGGCTCACGGCAACTCGGACATCAGTGATTTAATTTAACTCTATTGTGTTGGGGACCAGCCATTGTGTTTGTTTGTCTTTATGTTTGTTTATGTGTGTGTGTGTCCGTGTGTGTGTGTGTATATGTGTACGTGCGTGTGCATGTGTGTGTGTGTGTGTGTGTGTGTCTGTGATGTCCATCAGTGTGTTGCGTTTGGGGTCTTGTGTGCTTGTTTTCTATGATAAGGCTTTCCATTGAGCCGCTGGTCTATTGTCAAGCTCTCTGCTGTGGAGGTCAAAGTGCAGAAAGAGAGATAGAGAGACTATAACAGTAGTAAACAGAACAAGCAGAAAGATAAACCCTCTCTTACGTCAAGGTGAAAGCTTGTATTAAGTTAGTGTATCTTGTTTTGTTAAATGCTAAGAATACGGAAATGATCAGCCTTAATCCACCCACACATCCCGCCTGTCCAGGTTAACATCAGAAACAGGTGGAACCAAACATCGGCAGCTTCCTTCAACCAATCAGCAACATCCAATTATTGTTTACCGGTTGGTTGTGGCTTGTTTATCCGTGCAGAGTTCTTGTGTTGTGATTTGGTAGCTTTGGCTCTGTAAAATCGTGTTGAGAATAACATAGTCAATGCCAACGTTTCTTCTGTGATCATTTATTTATGTATTCCATCAGCACAATCCACTCTCCTTATTCATAATAGTGGAAGGCATGTTCTTTCCCAAACGCAAGCAAGGGAGGCAAAGCATTTTGTATTTCTATACCCAAAGACGGCCACCTCTCTTTGGCTCCCTTGGCGTCACTACATTGGTTGTGGGTGTACTGTATTCATTACATTATTTATTACTTATATAAACACGTCAATAGCATTCAGACATATATGTATCATAAAAAATGTATATTAATTCACATCCTAAAAGCTTTCTAAGACACAACGGGAATGTTGCAGAAGGACCGTTGGAACAGAGCAGGAATCCTTCTGGAAGGAAGCCTCCTCCTCATACACATCATCATTTATACATTATAATTCCTCACAGTACACAGGGGAAATATGCAAATGGCCCTTATTTGGAAACACGTTATGATTCATAGTTAATCCTCTGCTAAGGAAAGCGGAAAGGTTAGGGTGAATCGGCGTAGGGCGTAATCAGCCATTTGAAGACAGCAGACTTTGCTGTTGCATCGCAATTATGTTCATTGACTTTGCGGGGTGGATTTCATATTGTTGGCCTAACGTCGGCAGCCACATTGCAGGCTAACCCCCCGGCCCTAATCCATGCTGTGCCGGTTTCCAATCTAGGAAATGAAATGCTTCAACTTCATATATTGCTCTAGCAGGCTATATATTCTATACAGTGTTTCCTCTTTTTTAATTCCAAATCATGTCTTCAGCATAGACTACCCTGTGTGTGAGTGAGTGTGGACAGCACTGAACACGCCCACACAGAAATCTGCATAAATTAGCCATGCATGTGCATAAAGACTTAAGTCGATGAATCTGCATAATCAGGCCACACTTTACTCCCATGCACTCGTGCAGGCACCGTGGAGCCCATTCACATACCGAGGCCTACTCATTACATTTATTGACCTTCATTCTTATCAATGAAGCGCATAATTTCTGCCATTGGAGCAGGAAACCACAGAGACCATGAAGCACACTGAAAACCTTAGAAACTGTTGTAAACGCAAATAGACGCAGGCGTTTGTTTGCTTTAGCTCATCCTCGCCGAGCCAATCGGGAGGGAGCCGTACCGCCAAAGCGCTACGGCATACGGAGCGCCCCTCCCTGCTGCCCCGCGGCATCATGGGAACACACGGTTCAGCGCGACCTCCTATTAGCGCGACACCGGTGGAGCACTTGGCCCGTCTGGTGCGCCGCCTCCACGCCGAGGGGGGCTGGAGGTAGCGACGGCGGTAGCAGTGAAGGTGGTTGGGGGGGGGGATTTGGGAGAGATTCACGGCGTCTGGCTTTCAGGTGTGCAGGGCCAGGGGGATAAGGAGCCCGGTCCGCCCGGGCTGACAGCTGTAGTTAATCAAGGGGCTCCCGGCACACCTGAGTATGAGGCTGGCGACCCCTAAACTCCCGGCGGTACTCGACTGATGTGCCCTCGTCTGACTTTGAAGACGAGCGTGTGTGCGGGAAATGGCTCGCACACCTTTCTGGGCTTGCATCCGCCCTGTGCGCACACACACACACACACACACACACACACACACACACACACACACACACAACACACACACACACACACACACACACACACACACACACACACACACACGTGCACGGCTGCACGCACACGCAGACACACACGACACACAAACGCAAACACAAAACATATACTCCCGCAAATAGGAGTCACACAGCTGCTCATTTAAGCCAGACACACACCCACATAAGCACAGACATACAAACGCACACACACACAATCAATTCCACCTTGCAATCAAGCATCGTAGCATCACAGGCACATTAACGTAAGCTTAATGTGTCTGATGCACATGAAATGAGAGGAATACACACACAGACAGACACAGCAACACACACACACACACACACACACACACACACACACACACACACACACTCCGTGTACATCAGCTCCCGGAGGAGTTGTACGGTAATGAGTCTCTGGGCTTGAGGGAATGCTTGATTGTCAGTACGTGGTTAAACAGAGGGATGTTTGCAATGTCATCTCTGCCCAGCCAACACGCATGGTAAGACGCTCGCGGGACATGTAACGGATCACAGGGAGCAAAGATAAACCCCCTCGCCCCCCTGATCCCTAACCCAACTCCCCCTTTTGTTCATGTCCGGGGGGCTCATAAACACTGATGGGAAGATAATAAAGAGATGAGTAGGGCCGGACGATGTCATATTTCATGGAATCCTTCATCATATAACATCCTACACAAACACACACACACCCTCACGCAAATCTGAATACACATATACACACAGCAACACACACATACACACACACAAGCAGTGGCATTCAGACAACCCCGTCCTCTTTATACGGCTGCGTTTTCATTTCTGGGGGCATGAGAGCAGATGCCGTTGATCTATTATTTTTATGTCCTTTAAGTCAAACGGTATTGGTGGATATCTCTCTCTCTCTTTCTCTCTCTCTCTTTTTTCTCCCCTTCCCTCTCCCACAACACACGCTTGCATGCACACGCAAAACAGAGGAGATGGATGCCATTGTTTATGGGAACGGGCGTATCCAAAGGTACTGCAGCAATGCCACGGGACTGCTGGGAGAGAGTTGTTCCCTGTGTTCCCAGTGGACACCCAGGGAATACACGTTGAGCTGGGTTAGAGGTCCACTGCTGTGCTCCGAGGGACCAAGCAAGTGAGCCGAAGTACTGCCACCCTGGAATTAAACATTTCATACAGTCAATTGGATGTAGAAAGGGGTGTGTGTGTGTGTGTGTGTGTGTGTGTGTGTGTGTGTGTGTGTGTGTGTAAAAATCAGGAAAGGAAAGAGAAGAGAGAGAGAGAGAGGAGGAGAGAGAGAGAGAGGCTTTGCGAGAGAGGACGACGATGATGAGGAGAGAGCGAGGATGAGAGGGGAGATGACGAGAGAGAGGAGAGAGAGAGATGAGAGAGGAGAGAGAGAGAGAGAGAGAGAGAGAGAGAGCAAAAAAAGACAAAGGGAAGGATGATTGTCTATTAGATTGTCTCAGTCAATATGAATCAATGATGACAACAAGACATCTTGGCCTTTAAAATTTCCCCGGGGGCTGACTGGCTACCCATACATTCAGATGTCAAGACAATCAATCCATCAACACTCGACCACCGCCCCTCTTCGTATGCGTTTGGGTAGGTTCACCCGTGCAAAAGACCAACTGTCTCGGACGATGATCGCTGTTGACCTTGGAGGGGAGACGAGCGAGCAACACTGAGCGATCGTTAGGAATCAGCAAGGGAACAGGAGGAATGCGTCACTAATGACGACGACACTGGAGTTGAGTTGGAGCCCCCGTCCCGGTTCTCTCTCAACAGTGCCGGGGGGGGGGGGGGGGGGGGGGGGGTGGATGATGTGGAGCAGCTCTTTCATCGTGGAGGCTGCCAGACGTCCTACATTTAACTACGCCATTGTTCTCGCAGTGATGATCCACTGTGGTTATTATTATTATTATTATTACAACATCCCACAAAGCAGGCTTGAAATTTGGGGGGCTGCCTCTGTCTTGGAGAGTGTGTGTGTCTCTCTCTCTCTGTGCTGCTCTTAGTGCGTACGTACAACTGCACACGCAGAGGTTGGCCGATCTAATCCAATAAGCTCAAACGAGAGGCAATTAGGTTGTCGTTCAAGCAGCCACTGTGATGTTATTTAAGGAAATTGTGTGTATCCTCACATCCACTCGTCCCTCCATGAGATTAGACTTTGATCTGAATATCTGTCAGGCGCCGGGCTTTGAATTACTTGATTATTGTCAAGCTGGACGCAAGATTTGTCCTTTTGCAATTTTATTGTTTGTGTGGTGAAAACAGTGCAGTGGACACACATTCAGAAACCCAGGAGTCTACACACACACACATGCATGCGCACGCAAGCACACACACACACACACACACACACACCAGAGACACATGCAACCACACACATTCTCTTTCTATACATTAAGAGTGCATCTTTGACTCTGTTTCCTTTTATATCAGACGCGTGGGCAGGAAAAAAAAAACACCTAATTGAAATGAGTCATCTCTTTGAGGAGAGGAGGCGGGGTTTTTCAAAATGTCAGCGAAGGTTCAACAGAGGCGTGTACGCCGGTGGAATGAAAAACATCAAAATAACGTTCCTGGTCTCACACACACACACACACACACACACACACACACACACACACACACACACACACACACACACACACACACACACACACACACACACACACACACACACAGCATGGTGCCAACACATCAAAACACACATACCGTGGTGGGAGGAGTCGGCCATGCGGGGCTGTGTGCTGTGATGTCGTGGTTGAGGGACAGCCTTCCACCCCTGCCTGGCTGGTGGATGTGAATGGCAGAAGGGATCGGCCATCTGGACGGAGAACGCAGCCAGCCGCACGACAGGACACAGCCCTCTCTGCTCTACGCCAGGCACACAGACTCACTGTTTACACTTTTTATATGTGGAGGCTGCAGGTTGTTAGGACGGCTGAACGAGCCCCCCGATCCTGCAGTGTGGCACCTCAGTGACTGTGGTGTATTTATTATTAAAACGTTTTTTTCATTACTGACAGCCCTGTGGTTCCCTTCGGCTGCGCTCCCTGTACACGGTATACCTGTGAAGGAAAAGGTTTAGGCTAAATGTTGCCCCCCCCCCCCCCCTTCCTCCACATCCCCTGACTCAGGTGTTTTTTTTTATTTCCTTCCAGAAAGACACAAAGACAAAAGAAGAGCGAGATAAGTGGAATAGGAGAAAGGAGGAGAGGTGAGAGTGATTTGAAAGTGTGTGTGTGTGTGTGTGTTTTAGAGCGAGTTTTTTTAATTTTTTTATAGAGATCAGACAAAAAAAAGAGAGCATTTTTATCTGTCTGCAAGATAGGGGCGGACTCAAGCCCCGACTGTTGGCATCACCGTGCGTGCATGCGTGCGTGCGTACGTACGTACGTAGGTGAATGTGTCCGTGCGTGCGCCAGAGGAATGGAAGGTTTGGGATTACTGCGGTAAAGCCACTGGCGTCAAGGTGTGTGCCCTCCCCTTTACTCGCTTCAGCGTGATTGTTCTGTCAGCACCAGGAGCCTGGCTCGCTGCCCCGGTGTCACCCGAGCTAAGCCCCAGCCGGAGCTCAACTTCTCCCTCCTCATGCTGGTGCGTGCGTCTGTGTGTTTGTGTGTGTGCGAGGGAATGTGTCGCTGTTGTCGTTACTTCTTTGATGAAGCGGTGTCGTCGTATAGTCGTACAGAAGCTGAACGAACCAAAACTGCAGCCGGGTTTATGGAGTGGTTGGAGGAGTTTGCGGTGCGGGGAGCAGTCTCATCTTGCAAGCTCAAACGATTTGCAATGTTCAATTGATTGCAGCAGCGGAGGCACGCTTTCTCATGGGAGAGTATTCACTCACCACTACACACACACACACACACACACACACACACACACACACACACAGGTTTATATTATGCACACTTGCTCAAATCTTTATCAGTTTTGACTTGCGGACTCTCAAACTCACTGAACATCTGCATTTTTACCCTTTAGGAAAAGTTTGGCGAAAAACTCAAGATAAGGAAAAGACCAACGTTTTTCGCCCGACCCTCAGATAAGAAACGCTTTGTCTGTCAGTATCAAACACAACAGTGTCTCTCCAAGATGACAAATCATTTCACGATTTATTACTAAACAATGACCAAATAAACATTACCAACACAATAACGACTAATGCCCCTATGCTTCCAAAATGGAGGCGATCATTGCGTGGGGAAACAGCGATGTCAAGTACTATAATTCCTCAGGGGCTGGATAATTGTTTTATCTTTTCAATCTGCTGCTTTTTAATATGAATACATAAATGGATTATATTAATATCGGTGGTTGTATTCATGCAAGCTTCACTAATGGAGACCAGGAGGTGGATTAATTGTGTCAGATCATCACATCTCATTGATCTGTACCGCTTGTAGAGATTTATCGTGGTGCCCCTATATTGCCAAGGAGAAAAAATACCAAAGAACAAAGGTCTTTGGGTTCCTTGCTGGTGGGCCTTTTCACTTCATCTACCTGGACTCATTTCATTTCCTAGGAGTACTGCTTGTACCGGTCAGATCAGAAAGATTGCGAAGCAGAAAACACAAGCAAATCACAAAGTGCCCATTCAAGACTTTCACAGGATCCAATGTCGCAGGGTTATGTGGTCATCTGTTTGGGTTTGGATTAGGATTGCAAGTGGACGCAATCGGTTCATCATTTAGAGGAGCTGTATTCCGATACAGGCCAATGAAAACGACAATGTACCTACAAATAACCCTATTTGTATACAACTACATCTCCCTACACCGCTAGTGTTAGTCAAAGCACAGCTGCTTTACTTAGCATTTAGATGACGTGCACACATCAACGCACACCCGCACCCACACCCACACAAACCTTGCCACACTCCAGGTCCTGTTTTCAAGGTTATAGTTGCCTCTAGCTCCCAGCATACCAACACACACAAGCCAACAGCTGTCAATTATCAAACAGAACCTTGGTTAATACACACACGTCACAGCCAATTAGAGTGTCAGGGTATCTCTCTTACACATACACACACACACACCCACAACCACGCACAGACACAAAGACACAGGCATAGACACACACACACACACACACCCACAACCACAGGCATAGACACACACACACACAGACACAAAGACACAGACACCACACACACATACACACACACACACACACACAACCACGCACAGACACAAAGACACAGGCATAGACACACACACACACACAGACACAACCATGCACAGACACAAAGACACAGGCATAGACACACACATACACACACACCCACAACCACGCACAGACACAAAGACACAGGCATAGACACACACACACACACAAACACAACCACGCACAGACACAAAGACACAGGCATAGACACACACACACACACAGACACAACCACGCACAGACACAAAGACACAGACATAGACACACACACGCACACACACAGACTCTCACACACACACACACACACACACTATATCTGCAAAAAACATCCAATCCCCATTGGTTGTTTGTGAGTGTTTGAGTCCTGCAGCGAGAGGGGAAGCTGATGTTGAGGTTGTTGTGCTGCTGGTGTGTTGTCAAGGGGAAAGGGCAGGAATGGAAGGTATAGCAAATAAGCAGGCAAATAACTATGTTTCCCTCCAACAGGAGGAAAGGAGACAGGGAGAGAGATAAAACGATGGTTAAATAACAGACAGACAGACAGACAGAGATAGACAGAGGGAGAGACAGAGAGGATGAATGTAAAGACAAAGCCTGGAGGGTTGGCTCTCTGGTGGGTAGCAAAGGACATTGGGGTGGCAGTGGAGGACTTCCTGGTAGACTGAATGGACTAGTGTCACACTGCAGCACACACACACGTTCCCACCGGAGAGAAATACTTCTTCTAATGAAATAACACAATGCAGCATCAGGGTTTGAACACCGGAACGCACATTCAGATTCAGTTCCTGCTGCAGTCATGCTATAATATTATTGTCTTTATTTTTTTAAAGGAGATCATGTGTGATGTCACAACAACATGTATTTTTCCTCCTATTTCCTGCAGATATTTCACGTACACATAATTCGTGAGTTATCTGCAGGAAATAGGCTTCTCACTGACAAGATAGCGAAGGCAGAAACATACAAATACTGTCCATCACTATCCTCCTCAGAGTGTGCATATACACACGCACACACATGCGCACACACAAGCACTCACACATGCACGCGGACACAGACGCACACACACACACACACACACAAACAGATACACACAGACACACACACACACCCTTGAACGCATGGTGGAATTGAAATAAGGATAATTTGCTTGGTGCAGAGCCACAAAATTGAACTATTCATTACTGTCAACCTTGAAAACAGGCGTAGTGGTGGTGCATGGATGGGGAAGATAATGAGAATTTATTAATGGCTGAAACCACTAGATGGCAGCCTCTTCCTTTCATTTCCAATCTCCCTGGTCATTCCTCAGCTGATCAGCTGCTGGATGAGGGATCCACCACGTGAGGATACAGGGGCTTTGGCTTCACCATCTCAGGGTCATTTGAAGAATAATCGAATTTAACCAAATCTACTCTTCGGCATACATTGGTACCCTACGCGATATTAAAGTGATTTTTTTTTATATTTGCTTAATAAAATGTACTTCTTTGATTGATTTCTATGATAAAAATTCCCTGTGACTTCATCATCAGCAGAATAATCATCATATTTTTTCAGTTGAATTCCCCTCAATCGTACGGAGATGGTTCATGAAGAATTACCATGTGCAGCATGTCAGAAATACATGTCACTTTGGTCATTGGGTCAATAGCACAACCTTAAGGAGAGAGATATGATATGAGGCATGCCATCAGGTCGCCTGTGCCACCAAAGGTCAAAGCTATTCATCAAAGGTCACATGGTGGAAAAAGAATTGATGCAACCACAATAAAATAAATGGAAATGTGATGTTTTCAACCCATTATATGGACTTTAATGACGGGGAGGGGGAGGTCCATTAGCGAGAATGGCCCATGTTTTCTCCATGTGTTTGACTGATCGGTCCATCAGCCAGGAGAAGGAGAACAGGAGAGGAGCCGAATCCCAAAAGGCCAAAAAGAAACATTTCACATTGAGATAACAGTGAGATAACAGTGAGATAACGCTTCTGTACGACTGAATTCAAAGCTTACTAATATATAGCCATACTTAAATAGTAACCATTTCTAAGGTAACGACGTGGATCAGGAAATATAAATCAGGCTGTCATAACTCATCTCGAATGTTCAAACTAGTAATATGTGAAGCTATAACAATAGTGAATGTTTTGCTGAAAAGGCTAACACTAAAAAAAACATTTTTCTTGCTAGGCACCAGCACCCTTTTTGTCATAAATCTCATTCTAATGTAACGCAAAGCTTCTACGGCCATACTGCAGGGGGGACTAGCTTAACTGAAGAGCCTACACTACGGTCGGTGGCCGTCAGACCCACATTCACTTCTTGCCGGCACTGTTGGGCTTGGCGGGCTGTGTGGCGGCCGAGACGGACGCAGCCGCTCCCGCCTGCTCCTCCAGGCCCCCCTCCTCTCCCTTGTCCCCCAGCTCGGCCTCCATCAGACGGGCGTTGACCGCCTGGAGGGCTGCCTGGGTCTTCTGCCGCTGGTCGCGCAGGGTGACCTGTGAGCGCCGCGGGGTTCGGAGAGAGAGTGAACACGACGGAGGACGGCAGGGGCTTATTTTAAGGTTTGGTTTCGATTTTATTGGTACAGCTCTTAATCACAGTGAGGGTCTCAACGGGCGTCACAGGCCCACATTTACGACACCCCCTTACCCTCTGAAGGGCGAGGAAAAACCTCCCTAATTATCAAGGAGGAACCCTCAAGAGGGAACACAGAGAGAGACACCCGGGAATGGTTAGCAGGGCAGTAGGGGCCATTATGGGAGCTATAATGGTAGCATAAACACGTTCAGATGGTGTGGGGCTGACAGGGCGACGGCCACTTCTTATCTTCCTCTCTCTTTCAAACTCCCTTCTGGGATTCTAACGGTATAGCCACTGAGAATCCGGCACCTCTTCTACAGGGCTAGGCTTTAACGGCTAATCACACCACACCTGGCGGCATGTCATGGGACCTTTAACAAGAGAGACCTGGCTCAGACAGAAGCAGTGCAATAACCTAGTCTAAGTACAATGATATCTGTTTTACACATATACAGATGAAACCATGACAACCAGGATTCCCAAATAATCCTCACCACTAATCTTTCACTTTCTTTTCTACATTGCAACGCGTTCCCCCCGGGGCGGCGGGGCGTCCGGGCCGCCGGCGGGCGGGGCCACTGACCTGCATGCCGTCGTACATCTCCAGCTGCCCCTGGATCAGGGCGGTCCTGCTCTGCGCCTCCCGCCGGCGGTGCTCCAGCACCGTGTCCCGCAGCAGCCGGTAGCCCTGGATCTGCTCCGAGCGCTCCCGCCGCTGGAGCACCTCCACCTCGGCGTCTCTCAGCACCGGCTGGGCCCTGCGACACCTAGCGTGGACAGAGACACGCTAGCTCGTATGCTATGACAACACCTGTAGCACGTAAACACGTTAGTGGACGGAGACACGCTAGCTCGTATGCCATAACAACACCTATTAGCATGACAACACTAATATACCGCCAAGCGTCTCATCTCATAAGGACACCTAGAGTGAATGGAGACACGGTAGCTTGTATGCCATAACGACACCTGTAGCATGTCAACACTAATACATATAACTATACGATCATAATAAAATAATATACCCCCAAGCGTCTGAACAAAGTAGCTAAGGACACCTAGCATGGACCAACAGACATGAGCTAATATGATAGGCATACTGGCTCATGGCAACCCAGCGCAGTGAGGTTAACTTCAGACGGAAAAGACGGGCAAGAGTGGTTGTGGAGAGTGGAGTCCTAAGTATAATTTCTTAAAGCCATCAAATCCTTATGCAGTCCTTTATGCTTCATCGCAACAAGATACTTAAAGCTACTTCTACCCCTATCACCATGACCACGGCATGGACTGAAAACATCACCTTGCTCCCAAAGTTGCAGAGGATACGGCCTCGTCACATTGTCTAAAGGCTAAGTTCATATCTGCCGTAAAGGTCACCTTCAGGGGAGTAGGGGAGGAGCAGGAGGAATACACACACACACACACACACACACACACACACACACACACACACACACACACACACACACACACACACACACACACACACACACACACACACACACACACACACACCTTATCTCATAACCCAGGTTGTACCCACAGATAGAAATATACAGAGTATGCTGTTGATCCGCTCTGAATTCACTCTCTATTTAGCTTTGGGTGGATGTATGCTTGTTTGTGTGTACGTGCCTGCGTTTGTGTGTGTGTGTGTGTGTATGTGTGTGTGTGTGTGCGCACACGTGCATGTCTGAGCATGTGAATCCATGTGTTACGTGCGTGTCTGTGTGCGTGCGTGTGTGAGTGTGTGGCCATGTGTATGGGCCCATGTGAGGGGAGATGAGTGTAGCCCTGCAAGAGCTGGTCCTGGAGGTATTCCGAAGGGAATAGCTCCCATAAGCGGACCTTAATGAAGAGGGGAGGGCACCGGAGGTGTTCGCCTTGGCTAATGAACATCACCCTATGCAAGCCTTTCACTGTGTGTGTGTGTGTGTGTGTCTCTGTGTGTGTATGCCTACGTGCATGTGAGTGTGATTGAATGTATGTGTGTATGTGTGTGTGTGTGTGTGTGTGTGTGTCTGTGTGTCTGCGCATGCATTTCGGTGTGTGTGTGTGTTTGGTTGTCCGTGCATGCGTGTCTGTAAATGTGTGTGTGCACATGCTCACATTTTTAGGTCATGTACCACATCTGTGCCTAAAAGGCATGCCAAGTTCCGTTGTCAAGTATTTAGTCTGAGAGAGAGAGACAGAGAGGTAGAGGGAGAGAGAGAGAGCGAGAGAGAGAGAGGGGAATGAATGCTGTGTGCTGCAGTATAATCAGACTCCTCTAATAGACTGACTTCACGGGATCTCTCTCTGGCGACGTGACTCACAGGGCTACAGTGTCAACAGCCGTCCCCAGCCTGCCACACACACACACACACACACACACACACACACACACACACACACACACACACACACACACACACACACACACACACACACACACACACACACACACACACCTGCACAACCACACCCACACTGACACACATCCACACCCACCCACTCACAGAACGGAAGGGCGAGAGAGAGGGGCACATCTCGCTGGGGCGGCAAGCTCATCAAGGTCTGGAAATAGCGCTCTAATTAACGGACCCAAATATCTTCTCATTTATCACCTAGACGGACAGGCAGAGCGGGAGGGACGGACGGACGGATGGGGGGGGGATTGGTGGACGGCAGAAGGGATGGACTGACTGGTGGACAGAGTGAGGGAGGATGGAGGGATGGAAAATGAATGAATAAAGAGCTGTGTCATGAGTCAAATCATATCTATATTTATATATATATATATATATATATATATATATATATATATATATATATACATATATATAGAAGGATTTTACTAATGACATCGCTCTTCCACATAAATATATAATTATATGTGAGCATATATATTTATTATATATATATTTATAATAGATTTATAATTTCAGCTTCCCTTTAAAGCTTCTTGTCAAGCGACACAGCTAAAAGAAAATGTTGTTGCTATTGGCAACTGCCTCATCTTCTCCTCACTTCAGCTTCACACTTCTCATTAAAGAGGACACCTCTTAATGTGCATGCCCATTGCCCACACAGAGTGCCTGTGCGGCGGTGGTGGTGGTGGTGGTGGTGAGTGTCCCCTGTGAAGATACTGTTCTCAGATGCTAGGGTCCAAACCCCCTCGAGCAGGCAATGCAAGGGAGGGACCACCAGGGGGAGCCCTGTCTGTGTGTATTTACATACAAAAACACACACACACACACACACACACACACACACACACACACACACACACACACACACACACACACCACACACACACACACACACACACACACACACACACACACACACACACACACACACACACACACACACACACACACACACACACACCCTTTCACTTACAAACCAAGCCTGCGATCACACCAAATCCGTGTTTCATATGTGATGTCAGTGTGTTGTGCTACTTTAATTGCATTGGATTTTTCCTACTTGTACGTTTTGTAAAAATAACCGCTCTTTGAAAGTAACATCATATGGTTTCAAATCCCATTTTCCCACATTTGACTTCAATGTTTGCATCATTATTTTTTTACTTCAGACTATGAGAATTCCTTCATTAAAATACATTCCCATCTCATATCCCTACGTCACTGAGTCGGTGTACTATCAAACTACACGACTCTTCACTCCGGGTAACATTACCCGCCTCCTGGCAGCATTTCTTCAATCCAAGTCTCTATCGGTAATTATCTCCACTAATGTTGTACATAACTGGGAAGCTTAACGGCTGCGAAAGATAGGCTGCTCCACTGCAAATGCATTGACTTGCGTCATGGCAATTCATCCATAAAGTAATTGTAGGTTGTTGTGATCGCAGCTTGAGGCTTGAAATTCGCACAGAAGGAAGGCAGATATACATCGTAGAAACACACACACATACACACACACACACACACACACACACACACACACACACACACACACACACACACACACACACACACACACACACACACACACACACACACACACACACAGATATATATACACACACACACACAATATTCTAATGGCGTGTAGTGTTGTAAAGGGAAGGAAATGAATGATCTTGCGGGGGGGGGGGGGTGACTTGAGTTAAGGTATAAAGGAAATGGAACAGGTTCTGGCATGTTTGATCGGGCTATTAGGTCTCTTCCCGGATCCATTTTCTTGAGTTACATTCTAATCCTGATCCCTAATTTAGCTAAGTTAGCGATAGAGAGATATAGAGAGAGAAATATCGATAGAGTAAGAGCTCATCAGCGAGAGAGAGAGAGAGAGAGAGAGAGAGAGAGAGCGAGGGAGACAGACAGACAGGGAGAACGAGAGAGAGAGAGAGAATGTGGAAGTTGAGATGAGAGAGACCTGATATAGTGAGAGTAGTCCAGGGCTGCAAGTAGGCTGGCTGGATCAGATCGGAGGGAAGGCAGCTCCTGATTGGTTAGACCGGGAGCAGGGTCGGGAGAAGGCAGAGAGGCTGCAAAGATATTAATCAGAAAAGGCCACATTAGCATAATATATCACCATAATTTGTGTATTTGTGTGACAATGTGTATGTGTGTGAGCGCTTGTGCATGAATATGTGTTTGCGTTGGCGTTTGTGTGTGTGTACCAGGCTCTGTGTTCTTTGTGTCATCAGTAAGGTTGTCTTCATGACCTCCAGGGGAAGGCGTGGCCTTCTGGATGTGGTTGAGATACTTCAGACGAGATTGCAGGGCCTATAAAAAAACAACAGCGCAACACAAGACTTTAACAGAAGACTTAAACTTAAACTTATAAACTCAACTTATAACTTAAACAATGTACACTGAAGGGTTTGCTGTTGTATGGTTTAACCCTGGTTCATCCCTGGTATGGTAACAATGGTACTGTCAAAAATGAGACGCAAACCGAAATCAAGTCACTGTGTCAGAAATCCTTTGGTAATGATTATTTTAAGTGCGGTTTAGATGTGCGTGTGCCCACCTTGGCACGCCGCCCCGGCTCGGCGGTCTCCCAGGCATGTCTAATGGCCCTGATCTTGTTCAGTCTCTCCGTGTCCTTCCTCATCTCCAGGCTCTCTGCCTTGCTCTGGTCGCACACCACACACAGTCTCCAGGTGGGCTTGCTCAGGTCCAGGCTCTGCTTGGTGCAACCAGTTCAACCGCCCACAAGACAGACACACATGGCAAACGAGACACACACACACAGACACAGTTTAGACAACGACCAAATTCGTATTCATTTGTTTAATAATGCACAAAAACATGACTTCCTTTTGTCCAGCAAAGGCAAAGGTCACTCTCGCAGAACAGACAATATGCTTTTCAATGAGAACCTAGGGAAAGCTAGGGCCAGCCATCCAGCCAATCAGAGCTCCTCGCTAAATGCACTGGTCTCAACGCGGGGTTGATAAAACAACAGGGACATTTTTATTTATTTATCTATTCATAGATCGTTATCGCTTCCACCATCCCGCCCACCCAACGCAGCACGAAAAAACATTCAGAATGGAAATGGCCTCGGGTATAAAAATCTGCCTTTCAAATTGCATTGTATTCAAGCATTTCACATGCAGAGCAGCTCCGGAATAATAAACAATTATACATGGATGAGACATCTATCAGGCAGCTGTGGTGGCTGTCGGACCACAACCCACGGTTGGCTAGACCAAGACAATAATGAATCCTTAACGACACAGACCAGATAGTTATGTATGCTGGGTTACCTGCTGGCTTCGGTTTATCTTAATTAGCATCCGCCCAACCTCTAGAACCAAGAGGTGGGTGGCTGCAGGACTAAGCTAAGCTGAAACTCAACCCTCGAATCCACCAAAACAGGCTGCTTGTTTAACCCTTAGAAGTAGCAGCATTTGATTCATTTCATGTACTCTCATGATTTGTGGGTTGTATCTCCGTGGTAAAATGCACGTAATGAAAGTCGCTGTGAATAAAAGAGTCAGCTAAATAAACAGAATGTAATGCAGCAGTAGTCTCACAAATCAGACTGATAATAATCTAATGTCTGGGAGCAGACAGGCTTAAATCTGGGGGAACGGGGCTTTTCTCTTTCTCTCGCTTCCGATTTTTTTCGTCCAATCATGAGCCTTGAGGCGGGGATCTGCAAGCGCAGAATTGCCTATTAACAGCAAACCCAAAACGCCTGCACTGGAAGTGCAAACAAATGGATGTAAAGCTTTTAAATCAACACCGTCTAGACCACTGTAGGCCACTGTAAAAAGGCAAGTATATACCAACGCTTTATCTACTCGCTAAAGTTTCTCTTCAGTTGAGTATCTCTTCACAGGAAACAAGGTGTAACTCTGCCTCTTTTAGGTTTTGGTTTTCAGCCCAGGCTCTGTGACATCCCCCCTCCCAAAAGTTCTGCCATACCCTAGAAAGACTGCCTGATCCACAATTATAGCAGTAGTAGTGGTAGCAGTTTGCGGCTTGGATTGTCAGCTGCATTTAAAAGCATGCATGGTGGTCGATTATTACCGAGTCCTGTTTGGAGACCGGTTTGGACCCGGTCCCCAGCTTCTCCTTGTCCCCCTTCCCCTTGTGGTGGGCCTTGGGCACGGCCTGTTTGCTCCCATCGCTGCTTGCCGTCTCTGTGCTGCTGGAGCGGATGGCTTCGCCTTCTACTTCTGTAAGGAACAAAATTAACAAAGGCTAGCATCCACCACAGCGCTTATAAGACCATATAGAAATGGAGCAAAAATAGCAATGACCATTTGTTCATAAAACATTATGATTTTTGACGCTAACATAGAGACAATTATTTTCTTTCTTAACACAAAGTTAAGAAACAAATCATGAATCGCACAACAAGCTAAAAAATGTTATATCTTTCCAACAGACAGATTGAAAAGTGTGAGCAATAAAGTCTAAATTGAACTGCACACAGCATGATATAAAGGATGCCTGCATGCAGAATTGACCCATAGCCATTTAATGCTTCTCCCCAGTAGCCCTGGACCTTAAGGCTTATCCTTTTTACTTCCACATTCCCTTTATCACACTGCGCAACCAAACTCAATTAAATTAAAACCCTTTTCCTTGGACTACATTTTCAATAGAAAAATACGCTTTGTGGATGATAATTTTTCTCTCTCTCTCTCTCTCCAAAACTTTCCCACCATCTATCGCACATGATTGTTTCATTATAGTGTGGAAGCACAAACCCCAAAATATGCACAGTCAACATAAAAACGAATCACGCCCCAAATAAGCTGCTCACACTCCACTGAACAGATATAGAGGGGTGAGCAGCGTGCTGGGATGGTGTGTGTGCATACTAGATGGCACTGTTGCACCGTGCAGCCGTCTGCCCCCTGCCTGAGCGCCATTAAAGCGCTGTTCTGATACAGAGAGGCATGATAATCCATCATTTAACCCCCACCCCCATCAGTATGCCTCTAGCTCCGACCCCCCCCCCCCCCCACCCACTACCCCACGAGCAGAACCCCCGTTTGAGTCACTCCGTATACACTCGGCATCGCCGTCATGCCAAATCAGGCCGCGATGCCATGCGGTCATGTGGCACAAACTCAAATACGGGATTCGAACTGTCAACCTACTGCCGTTGCACATTTTGTGTAGTGTTGAGTGGCTGTTAACACAGGAACACTTTTACGCTCTGGTTTCCACCCACTGGCCATGAATACTAAAACAGATAGGGTTGTTCCCCACCACAACCACTACTATGGGGATCGGACAAATCTTTCCATCGTGAGAGCAGAGTAGGAAGACTAGGGTCGAAAAAAGATAAGGGAGCCCAACCGTGTCCAGATGTGTGCACAGCTGTATATGTGTTTCTGGCAGCTGGACCCCACAGCACAGGCTTAGATACTCCAGGTCTTCTTGGTTCTTCTTAGTAAGCTTTCTATGTAAGCTTGAAAGGAGCGCACGCACACAAAACAGCCCGTCTGTCGCAAAGGACAGCTTGTTAAAGAGGGAATCGACACTTCGCATGGCATCTTTTAGACGTGTGTGTTTGTGTGGCATGCATGCTGCATGATCAAGGGCCTAGCCTCACCATGGAGAATGGGAGAGAGGGAGGGAGAGAGAGGGAGAGAGAAAGAGAGAGAGAGAGGAGGAAGAGGGAGGAAGACGACGGACAGGGAGGCAGAGAGAGAGAGAGAGAGAGAGGACAGGAGGACGAGAAAGAGAGAGTTAAACTGGGCGAAATTAATTCACTTTCCTGCTGAGATATTTCCCAGGGCACCGGGGGGCAACAGGCATCTTCATTTGACTTCCCATTGACCCACTTTCTACAGCCTATAGGAAGAGCAAGGCAGGAGGGATGTGGACAATTGCCTCGACAGAAACATACTGAACGTGCAAGCTAATTTTCTCTCTCTCTCCTATGTTTGAAAGAGTGAGAGAGAAAATGAGCTTGCACGTTCAGTATGTTTCTGTCGAGGCAATTTTCCTCATCCCTCCTGCTTTGTTCTCATAGAGTGAGAGAATCTCTCTCTCTCTCTCTATCACACACACACACACACACACACACACACACACACACACACACACACACAACACACACACACACACACACACACACACACACACACACACACACACACACACACAGATTAGCCAAAGCAGGCTATATATTTCCAATTAATACATGATCCTGCCTTGCTTTGGACTCATCACAGTAAGCATATAATTGACTATCTGATTTGTTTGGTGTTAATAATAAGTGACGAGTAATGTCTATATTTTTCTATAAAACAGCGTGGGATGTCTGGCACATGGGAGTCCATATAGACAAGGATGAATAGAGAGAGAGAGAGAGAGAGAGAGAGAGAGAGAGAGACCATATAGACAAGGAGAATAGAAGAGAGAGAGAGAGAGAGAGAGAGAGAGAGAGAGAGAGAGAGAGAGAGAGGAGAGAGAGGAGAGAGAGAGGAGAGAGGAGAGAGAGAGAGAGAGAGAAGAAGAGAGAGAGAGAGAGAGAGAGAGAGGGGAGAGAGAGAGAGAGAGAGAGAGAGAGAGAGGAGTAGCGAGAAGAGAGAGAGAGAGAGAGAGAGAGAGCACATCATGGTTCCCTTGTCAATTGAATGAGTAAACAGAGCCATAGTTGTCAGCAGCAGCAGCAGGAGACAGGAAAGACAATAGAGAGATCCTAATGACGCTAAGGGCCGCCCCCTTTGGCCCATCACACGCTATCATTGTCCTCGATGACCGCCACCTCCTAACGCCTCATCCATGCACTTACCCGCTCTCAATCCATTCACCTCTTCGGCCGTTTTTTAAGAAGCCCTCACCCATTTCAAAGACCCTCCCCTTCCCCCCAAAAAAAGTCTTTACAATTGATGCAATTTGTGCAGCACGATAAAAGTGGCACCAAAGCAGAGGAAATGGTAGTGGTGGTTGTAGTGATGGTGGTGGGTGGTGGTGGTGGTGGAGGAGGAGGAGGCGATGGTGGCGCAGAAGAGGAGCCCCTCTCCATCACTCCAGCAGGAGAAGTGGCACTCTGACCTGCCAAAGCAGCTGTATTCATGTGGCTTTCATTAGGGGCTTGTGATCCCAGAGCTAGACGTGGCTAGAGGAAGCACGGGATGCAACAATGTGTGCATCCACACGCGTTACCGTCTGTGTAATATCGGTCCCATCTCACACCAATAGAATGGGGAGTTAAGGGAATATTTGTTTTCTGTCAACCTGTTTAACAATAACATGTACGGTGATATATGATATATGTGGCGGAATTGGAGAATAGTGGATTTTTTAAGGCCTTTGTGTCAATAAAGAAATATATTATTGTTATGGAACAATAAGGAATTCATTCTCAAAATGGTGTACCACTGTATAAAGCAGTGTGCCAGTGTTGCTTCTAGTGATGGAATATAGTGAATATTACGATTTTTCCTTGACTAGAATTATTAGATGCGACAGCCTCTGGCTACATTGTGTCTTCAAGCTGATAATGTTTTTTTTAGCAATTTCAAATTCAAGATAAGCCTATTATCGCATTGTTATGTTCTGCCAACGGTACTCGCCAGTAAGCTGGCAAAGCAGGCAGCAAACAACCCTTCCCCAGCATGGATGAAGAGAGAGAAAGCCGTGATTTTTGTGTTGGGTATTTTTCCTGCCACAGGCCATCAATACCTGGACATCATTGAAACAATTCTGACCCTACTTGGTTATAAAACACTTACACTAATGGAGAAAGGGTACCTGAGGCGTGGGCCAAGAAATTAACAACAGAAACTAAACAAAACAATCATTTAAACATAATTTAGTGGAACAAGAAGTGGACCATTTCAGAGGAACGTTATTGATAAAAAAGCATGGTGTTATTGATGATAATATAAATAAACAATCATATAAATGACTGTGTTAAGTATAGAGGTGGGCAACCCTGAGAATACGAGATAGAGAAACTAGCTAAGATAAGAGGCACTTGATTAATCCTTAGAAGGGAAACTGGAAGCCACACACATAAATGAAACATGAAGAACAAGCACGACAGACAAACAGAATGGTGTTGGGTGTGGTCACGGTTATGGGTGTGGTCACGGTTATGGGTGTGGTCATGGTTATGGGTGTGGCCTTGGTTATGGGTGTGGCCATGGTTATGGGTGTGGCCACGGTTATGGGCGTGGTCACGGTTATGGGTGTGGTCACGTTTATGGGTGTGGACACGGTTATGGGTGTGGTCATGGTTATGGGTGTGGTCATGGTTATGGGGGGGGGGTGTGGTCATGGTTGTGGGTGTGGTCCCAGTTATGGGTGTGGTCACGCTGTGGGGTTGTGGTCATGAGATGGGTTGTGGTCTTGCTGTTTTGTGGGGGCGTGTGGCAGGGGTAAGGGTCTGTTCACGGTGTAGGCGTGTGGTGCTTGTTATAGGGGAGGTAGTAGGGTGAGTGATGGGATGGGGCCGTACCTGCTGCTTCGTTCTCCAGGTTCCTGAGCGTCTGGACGAAGGCCAGCTGGGAGTCATCCAGGGTCCAGCTCTTATAAAGCACTTCCACTTGCACCGTGTATTTATGGGCCTATAGGGACAGAGCAAAGCATCAGCCATGTTCAACAGACTCTCCGGTCCGGGGATGAATTGATACGATGACGACTCAATGGAAACACAGTGCAGGAATTTGAGAAAGGGGACACTATATAATAAGAATTGTCTTTTTCTTGTACAAATGATCATTTGCCAGAATGATAATATTCTCTCCTTATGATTTAAAAGTGCAGTATATGGAATTGAGTGGCGTCAAGCGGAACAGACTTGGCAGAAATGGAATATTATGTTTGTGAGTATGTTTGAATGAGTGTATAATCCCACAAAAATAGGAATAGTTTTGTTTACGTTATCTTAAAATTAGCCTTTGATATCTACATAGGGGGGGGGGGGGGGCTCCTCCATTTGGCCTGACAAACGGTTCTAGAGAGGGCGCATTTATTTTAACAATCATAATTGCTATCTTATGGTTGATCTTTTGGTTTGCTTCAATTTGGTTGGCTGCAATCTGCAACCTCACCACAAGAGGTCACTAAATCCTACACACTACACCTTTAAGCAATGAGTCTGTGAAAACACCTCGTCAAATTGCATGGAACGAGCGCTACCATTTCATCGCAATGAGACGTACCAAGTGCTAGTACCAAGTATAATTTGCGGTGTGAAACGGTGCACTAGTCAAACGTGACACTGAAAGAAACACAGAGAACTATACCTCTTTATCTGATTGAGGGCAGAGACAAATGCAAATACCGGAGTTATAGAATAGTACACATAAAAATCAAACACAACACAATCTCCTGTGGGTCCAGTAGCGCGGAACAAATAACGATGAACACAAACTGGTGTCGATTCACGCCAGGGAGCTACAGGAAGGAGCTATTTTGGTTATTTTCTTCTGGCCTCTTCGACTCAAGTGAAGATTTGTGTTTGTATTTTTCTGCAGCGGCACACAAAGAGAGCTAGGGGCAAGGGGGCTTGTTGGCCAGGGCTGGAGAAGGGGGTGGCAACACCCACATCCTTCTAGCCACCACATTCCAGCTACCCTTCAACACACCATACCGGTGGATTATACAACTGATAGGAGTTCAGCAGAGGATAGTATCACAAGGGTCAATCTCACTTTTTAAAGAAGTTCCTTGAACGAAAACCGGATCCCTTTACGAGAGAGGACAGAAGACACAGGAGTCTGGCGTGGAAATCATTGGTTTGTGAGTTATTGGATTTTTCTGAGTGACCTGTGTCTATAATCCGTCTCGTTTTCGTTATGTTTTACCCACGTAGAATCAAGGATCCAGCCGTGATCATTCACGGCTGTATCAATATGTGCGGTGCATGCCAGTATACGGACATAGCAGGGCTTTGATGGTTGACTGGGCTAATCCCTGCATCGTGTTAATCCTGATTGATACCTCTTGATTCCGCCTGCCCCCAGTTCTGATCCAGGAACATTAAACATGATCGATTGCGGTGATGTCTCATTGCTATGGATGACATCGCCTTTTGGTTTTCTTCTGCTGGTTTGTACCCTTGGGTTTCTAAAACTGAGGACATTCTAAGATGTAATTATATTATGTATTATGAATGGATACAAGCGGCTTTAATCTAACCGAAACACCTCAGGGTTATTCCAACAGTATGAACTTTGTTATTTTCTAAACTGTAGATTGCAATTGGGTTCTATGACATTTAAAATATAAACAAGATAACATTCATCCTATGGATTTCATGCATGAACCATTAGCGTAACATCGATGAGTTAGTGTGTCATTGGATAGCATAGCGTCGATTACGTTATAGGGCATGTGAACAAAATCAGGAAAAATCTCAAAAGTATGCTTAGGCTCCATCGTCGAGATATGGTGAGGTGTCTTTGTGTCTTTGTGTGTGTGTGTGTGTGTGTGTGTGTGTGTGTGTGTGTGTGTGTGTGTGTGTGTGTGTGTGTGTGTGTGTGTGTGTGTGTGTGTGTGTGTGTTTCATTGTATGAATGAGCAGGCAGCAACTTCGTCAACACCTGCCTGTCCTGTCAGGAGAATGAAGAGGACAACGGCATCCATCACGGGGACACGACGTGTCGGCTGACAAGCCGTTTTAAGACAGATATGATAACATGCCCAACCCCCTTCTCTCTTGGGGAATGCATGTGTGTGTTGGTATACACCGGTGTGTGGGCCTGTGCTTGTGAATGAATATATGTGTATGTATAGATGTAGATATGTGTATGTATAGATGTATTGATGTGTATGTATGTATAGATGTATTGATGTGTATGTATGTATTTATGTGTATTTATAGATGTATAGATGTGTATGTATGTATGCATGTATGTGCATACATACATAAACATGGGGAGAGAGAGAGAGAGGGAGAGAGGGGGTAGGAGGGAGAGGGAGAGGGGGAGAGAGAGGGAGAGGGAGAGGGGGGGAGAAAGAGGGAGTGGGATTTAGAATAAACTTGCATAGGTTGTATTTTCTGCAAGTGTGTATGAGGTGGATAGAGAAGAAAGAAACACTCATACGTCTGGTGCTACCGTCGTCTCCGAGGGAGTCCGACAGGGGTCCGCTCGGGGCTCTCCTCCCTGGGTAGAGTCAGGCTCCTCGCTCCTCTTCTCCTCCTTCAGGCCTGCGGACCCATCCTCCTCCTCCTCCTTGTTTTGATCCACGGCGGTGCTCGGGGAACGGGGGGCCGTGGCTGCTGGTGTAGTAGAGCAACACAACACAGTGAACACGATGCCTGAACGGGACTGAGACGCAGCTTGAATACTGAACAGGCTGCTGGCTGGCTGTTAGAGGAAGCTGAGACTACGAGGTACCCCCCCCTCCCCCTCCTACCTGCAACCCCTTTCAGCTCTGGTGCTCTGACTAAATAGCTAACTACTTAGTAAATCACTAATGGGAGGGGTGCCTTCCTCAATAATCATTAGAGGTTTCACAACGTTGAATTAATTAAATCATATCGGCAGCATTAAATCCACACTGAATTTCCCTTCTGTGGGTATGTGTGATATCGAACAGTTGGCCGTTCAGCATCTGTGTGTATGTGTTTTGTTTGTTAAGGATGTCTGAGGAAGGGTGGGGAGTGTGTGCGTGTGTGTGTGGGGGGGGGGGGGGGGGGGGGGGGGGGGGGAGGACAGATATTTTCCTTAGTCATCCAGGACTTTTGCAATAGACGCTGTCGTTCGATATAAAGATTTTGTCCTCATGTTCCCTTCTTCGCTCATAATCCCATCGCAAAAGGTTCACCCTGCGGCCAAGAAGGAGCGGATGTGTGTGTGTGTGTGTGTGGGGGGGGGGGGGCCCATCCTGAAGTTAAGCAGTGTTGTGCTCTGAAGTAACAGGCGAGGCGGCCCAGATGAATTTGTAGCCCACATACCCCATGATCGAGTGACAGTCTTGGCTTGGTGCCTGTGTGACAGACTGTGTATGGTTCCCAAGGAAGATGCAACATAAACATAATAAGGCCCTTTGAGGTCTACAGCCAAGAGGGACGGGGGGGGGTTGAGAATGAGCCCTGTGTAGGAAGGCTTCCAGTCTATACTTGGATCAACCAGACCCACCCGGTTTTGTTTCCTGTGGCGATAAGCGGTAGTTGGTCCTATAGATCCCAACGGTGTCGCCACCGACATCCAGTCCGTCACATTGGTAATGCTGCAAATGTTTTCATCCGTGGGCCATAGGCTCAATCCCCAGTGTTTTACATCATGTGGCGATAGATGCGGACATAACAGATATTTTCTTGCATGAAAATCTTCGAGATTGCCACTTTAAGGACCACTTTAAGGTTACAGTTGGCTACCATGACAACTGTGTTTGCATACCGAGCACCGATAACACAATAGTCGTATCCAACTACTTCTGGAGAAGTAACTCTTTTCTAAAACCTTCAGCCAAGTGAACTTCCACCCCCCGATTTCAGGTTTCATTTAATTTTCTTCTGACCTTTTCACTTTTCACACGCTTTTCACACGTCTATTGGGTTTCGAGCATGTGGAGCAACACACTGGGGTGGACATGGTTTCCTGACGGGCTGATAGCTTCAGACATCCGGGCGCTCTGATTGGCTCCACAGGGATGAACTCCTGCCGGTTGTAATGAGCGGGGCGAGCATATTGGTGCACGGGAAGCAGCTCCAGACGGGAGTCCTGCTGCTGTTTGCATTGCTGCTTTAACGCGTGGGCGGAGTGATTGAACACGTTACTGTCGCACAGATTTTAGAGTGGGTCTCACTACACAACATGGCAGATATAGTCGTGTGTGTGTGTGTGTGTGTGTGTGTGTGTGTGTGTGGGGTAGCGTGCGTGCTTGTGTGTGTGCATGTTTGTGTGTTTGTGTGTATGTGTGCGTGCATGCAAGTGTTAGGTACAATTTGGAGAGAGATCAGATGAGCATGTACAGCTGGTCGGATTTCTTTTTTTCGGAACACACATATACACACACCTTCATTTATATTTCATAAATTCCAAAGACTGGAAGCTTTCCCTTTAATACTATCTAAAAGGAGGATATAGCACTTGGTAGCCAACAGCCGCACTACACTACACAACACTGAAGTGTTGAGTAGTGTTCTGTAGTACCATACCTTGATCGGACAGGAAGTGGAAGATGGGGATGAGGGAGTGACCCTTGCCGCTGGCGCCGGCGACCTCCTTCTCGTGGTCCAGGACGGACAGGCGGATCAGGACGTCGGGATTGGAGGAGCGAAAGTGGACCGTGGCCACGATGTCCGCCTTCACCCTGACGGAGTACCTGTAAGAAAAGGGATCGGTTCGGGGAGAGAGCAATTGCATGTCAGCCTTTTTGGCTCCATTTTGCACAGCAGCTCCATATCATCAATGGCGGACTAAACAGGTCGAAGAGTATGACCGTTGCGGTCTGTGGGGACCTGCTGAATAAGTGATTTAGCAGATATTTTGATCGACAGTGACTTGCAGTGAATTCATATACATGTCATTAAGGAGCAGGTGGGGGTGAGGCCTATTTTCCCATTCATGTAACAGATGGTTATGTTAATGCTGACATGGTATCTTCCAGATTCCCCGGTAGACTCTGCCAGTCAGGACACCTGGGATCAGGAGAGCACCTTTAATGTAAGGAAATTAGCTAGTAGATCATTTGGGTACAATGCATCTCTTCTCATGTGTGGGATTCATGATTTTTTATATGGTCCCTGACAAATAAATGTCGTAAAGAGTTTTACATCCCCCTCTCGCTAGATGCGTCTCTAGCATTATATGGGACTGTGCTATAAATGAAAACAAAATAAAAAATGGTCCATATACATTTGTCTGGTGAAAATGATTCTTCAGATCGGACATACAATCATATTGTTCGGCAAAAGACATGATTGGTCTCTTAGGTTGCTTCCAAATGAGTCTTGTCGTATCACACATCATAGGAAAACTATGCCGATCCTGCACTATGAATCACAGTAAAACCATCACGATTAATTATAAGAGTCCTGGTAAAACATGACAATACTTCCCCTCACACAAAAAAACAATAAACGTCAACGTATCCATGAATTATGGAGATCACGTTTCCCCTTTCCTGAACCATGTCATCAACAAACCGCAAAAGCGGCTCAGAATAATTGCCCGTCGCCTTCCCACGCTCACCGGCATACGGTATGTTTGTCGTTGGGAATGTAGTAATCCCTGAATTCCTTCACAGAGAAGCTGCACGGCGGAGCGCCTCCAGCCAGCTCCGGGAGGGGCTCTCTGGAGCCAATCAGGCGTAGCGTCACCTTGGCGCCCAGGGGTGGGGACTGAGGGGTGTAAGCCTCGACTAGAAAGGTATAGCCGAGCTGGGGAGAAGGACACAATCAAAACGACTCATGCAACCTCTGCCTTACTCCAGTGGTGTCACTCAACGACGAGTGATTGTCAGCTGTGTATTATTATCATCATCATCATCATCATCATCATCATCATCATCATATATTGTTATAAAGAATTATTATGATAAATGACTGACTCGTTATTATGAATGATAATTTGTATGTGATTATGTTTGATAATGAAGAACAATTGGGAAAGTATTCGCAGAAGTATTATTGGCCAATGATATAACGTTCATTTCCGGCCAATCACATTTAAATCAATGTTCTGTGAACATCTGAACCGTAATCATCATCATCAACATCATCCTCATCATTCATATGGCTGCCACTGATGAGGTAAGATTCTTTAAGTGTTAACACTGTCATCAGTCATCAGAGAGCTGGGATTTGTTGTTCTTAAAATGAGGTAAACCAGAGTTTTGGTATGGGTCTCCCCCACCTTGTTGGGCCGGTACACACAGGGGACTAGCCTCCCCAGAGCCTGCGGCAGCTCCTCCAGGGTATCGTTGTTGATGACATGGAGCTGACAGCAGGGGACAGGAGAGAACACCTTGGCTGACAGCAGCATGTCTCTGGGCACCAGGAGCACCTCTCTGGAACCACAGGAGGACAGGATGAAGGGGAACGGGCGACAAACAAGTGGTGGTGAAATACTGGCTAATTAAAGTGGCCATCTCGCTATCTCCACGAAAATAATTGTCTGGTAAGGGAATGTTTCCGAATGAGGTCACACATTGCTGATTGAGCATGTGGCCCACTGAGGAATGTCCTTGCATTTGCAGTCTTATTAATGTTACAAACTGGCTGTGGGTGGCAACACTGTTTGGTGTCGCCAGAGAGAACAGAATGGAAATCTTCGAGATTGCCAATTTAAGTAATTAAAGCATCAGTTCTATCATTAAGGTTGGGGCCCTTTTGGTTGTGCCTGCGACTAGGCCGCTAAACAATATATCAATCTTATAGACCCCCATTATTTGACTTTAATGTTTGGTCACCAGCACTGATTATGGTTTCAGTTTTGTAATGTTCATGTTTACACCAAATAACCTGCACATACATTAGGTATATTCATTTTCATTTTCATTCGACCTTGTAAAACTTGACTAAACAAGATCTTGAACTTAAGGGACTGCTACTGATTTATACATACAAAGTTGATTTTTGGTTAGGGTTAGTGTGGTTGATGGAAAAATTATATTCTTTCATAACGTTTAATGATTCGATTTGGCTTTCAAAAAGCATCGTAACGCCTTATAAAACCTAAGCAAACCATTTGATCTGAACATCTGACCCCTAACCAGATTGTATCCCAGTGTGGTCCTTCATTAGTTTGTTGAGGGTCCTATAATAATAATAATAATAAATGAAATGTATATAGCGCTTAATATGGTACTCTAAGACGCTTAAAAACGCTTTATATTGTATAGCAAGCACCCACCTGAACACCAGCAACCATGAGCTGAGCGTCTCTTGCACTAATGGCAAAGTGTAGTCAGAGAAGGCCATCCTGCTACTCTCGTCCTGCTGGCAGGGGTAGAGCCCTGCTATCGTTGCCGGGTGAGCCAGGATGGAACTGTGTGGCAGAGAGACAGAGACAGACAGAGAGAGAGAGACAGAGACAGAGAGAAAGGTAGAGCGGGAGACAGAGACAGAGAGAAAGGTAGAGCGAGAGACAGACAGAGATAGAGACCGAGAGAGAGAGAGCGAGCGACAGAGACACATTTACATTTACATTCAGGGCAATTAGCAAACGCTTTTATCCAAAGCGACTCACAATAAGTACATTTGTCATAAGAAGGTGCAACAATATATCGCTGTTGGTACAGTAGGGATGTTCATAGAACCAAGTGCAAAGAAGAGACAGAGACAGAAACAAAGAGAGAGAGAGAGAGAGAGAGGAGAGAGAGAGAGAGAGGAGAGATAGAGAGAGAGAAGAGAGAGAGAGAAGAGAGAGAGGAGAGAGAGAGAGAGAGAGAGAGAGAGAGAGAGAGAGAGAAAGCGAGGTAGAGGATGTGGAGGAGTTTAGTTATGAGAGGGGAGTGCAGTTGAATGCAATATTGACCAACAAGTAGTGACCTTTTCCTTTTGCTGAAGAGTGGCTGCGCTACACATTATTGCTGTGGCACAAGAATAGCCCCAACAGAAAAACAAAACAATAAATTGTGGACTTATTGACAAAAATATAACAATAAGGATACTGCAAGATGATTCCGATATAAGAGATTTGGAACCTTACTAATTTACTAATCAGAATCAGAATCAGAATCAGAAAGGATTTAATTGCCAAGAAGGGTTTTACACCAACCAGGAATTTGGCTTGGTGATTAAGGTGCATACATTAAGACAATAACAATGAACAATGAAGAAGAGAGATATATATATAACACCATATAAACAAGCAGGAACATAAGCGATCAATTAAAAAAGGATAAAATAGAATAAATAAATTAAAAACTAAAGTAAAAGACACAAGAATTTAAGAATTTAAGATACAAGAATATAAGAATTTACAAATTGGTGATGGGTATGAGTGCCAGAGTCAGTGTCAGTCAGTGGGGCATATATAATATGCATGATGATAAAAACATCTTCACAATACGTTGCACTTCGTTGTTTTCGTCCCTTTTCTATGTTTCTGCTATTCTATATTTATTCAGTTTCACCTATCCCTTCTCTTGTAGTCAAAAAAACAATCTGTCATCAGTCACCCCATCACTTGAACTCCACCTACAGGTTTCACCCTTCAAAAAGAGTCTCTCTATTTCTGCAATATCTCCTTAGTTATTACATTAATTCTGACGGAGCAAGACCCTCGCAACAGAGATTGGAGCGAATCACAAATGCGCTCATCTTTTTTTTGAATGAAACCAAGGGTCGCTTCTGTCAATGAGCTTGACACTTGAGTACAAAGGCGGTGCGCACACACAAAGACACACACACTTGCCAAATGAAACACACACACACAACAGCCTTGAAAAAAAAATGAAACACACACACACACACACACACTACACGGCACTACTTCCTATGGCGGCGGGTCGATGGGCAGCCGCCACTAGCCGGTTGGAGGGAGGAGAGGATAAACAGCAGATGGTACTATGGGGTGAAGCGTGGCGCACAATGTGGAAAAATGCTCCCTGCCTGGTCGCCACAGGACACAGCCTGAAGAGAGAGCTCAGCCTGGGCACGCGGCAATGGCAAGAGGCAGATGCCAGGCGGCAGCACATGGCTCCCGACAAGGCGCCGGACAGGGACGTGCATGTAGGTCCCGCACGCTGGAGGTCTGCTGGACCAAACCGGCCTTTCGTGTGTGTTGGTGTTTTTTTATGTTTTATTTTGTTTGCTATGCTTTGTTTTGTAGTACAGTGGTTTGGGACGTATACCGTTATAATTGATTATTAATTAATTATTTTTATCCATGCATTACTTACCACAGCAAGATGGAGGAATGCTTCTCTGGGTCAGATTCAACGCTAGGCCACATGTCTGCTAGAGTCTTGGACGCAGTGAGATTCTCTTTGGTTCCTGGGCAAGATGACCCATCGGCGCGCACACACACACACACACACACACACACACACACACACACACCACACACACACACACACACACACACACACACACACACACACACACACACACACACACATACACACACACAAACACACAAATTAGACATGCACGCAAAGACACATGGTACAAGCACAGACGTTCCATCAAAGGAACGAGACACCACACCTTGAGCACCTGATTACATTTGACATAGTTCAAGGGGCGCCTGGTTCAGACGGGCATGTGTTGAAATTGAATTTATGCTTCTCATTTTGGTGAGAAGCGACCAACGGAGGGTGTTCACACCTTGACATTACCTCATGACACTCATCCCAGCAGGCAGCTCCAGTGATGACAGGGCGTTTCATGAAAGATGCAGTACCCAGGGTGGAGGTGAGGCCATGCGCTAGTGTGTGTGTGTGTGTGTGTGTGTGTGTGGGTGTGTGTGTGTGTCGTGTGTGTGTGTGTGTGGTGTGTGTGTGTGTGTGTGTTGTGTGTGTGTGTGTGTGTGGTGTGTGTGCACACCTTTGTGTGCATGTGCATAGTACAAGAAAACTGACTGGTTATCCTCAGCTGCACAGAAAAAACGCACAGGTCACTCATTCCTATTCATCAGGCATCTATCTACACACCTACTTACCAACTTCCTGCCGCACCACCAACCTATATGCATATACATTAAACAAACACAGGACTGATTTTCATGTATATAAATAGCTTTTAAAAGACACCGAAATCCCTTTGCATAGTGAGTGTGTGTATTGTATATGTACGGGGCAGGTATGACACCTCATCCACATAGTCAGGTACATACCACCTCCCTACCCCACCCACCAATGTACAAGCCCAGCAAACTTCACTTTACTCCCCGGCTCTTCCTCTCCCTTCCTCTGCAACTTCCTCTGGCCACTCCTCAGAATCAATAGCGTCATTATGGCGGGACGTGGATAATGCCAGCGATGAGTAAGATGATGAGCTGCCATTGCCTCTCTAATACGTCAAGCAACTCTTGGCACACTTTGTAACATGCCGACGTTGGCTGGGAAAGGGGATCTTTGCTGTTTATTTGTTTTGTCAACTCAAATAGGACAGGAATCCTGATATGATTGCTTTATTTATATATCTTTTTGCAAATGGCTTTTTCAAAATGTTTCAGACGGTGATTGGTCGTTCTTTTAGTCTTTAAGTGCTTCCTTCAGAGCCCTTTTACTACTCTGAATAAACAAATCCCTGTAGAGAGAAGGTGTCAATTACGGGCTCATTTCCTAACAGTGTGTGTGTGTGTGTGGTGTGTGTGTTGTGTGTGTGGTGTGTGTGGTGTGTGTGTTGTGTTGGTGTGTGTGTGTGTGTGTGTGTTGTGTGTGTCGTGTTTGTGTGTGTGCGCGCGCGTGCGCGCGCGACGACTAAATTCTTCTTCATACCATGTTCAATACATTTGCACAATAATTATAATCTTGCATTCATCTTGCACGCCTGCCACTTTCTCTGTCTCACACTACTGACCAAGGTCATATGTTTTTTACCCTTTCACTTGCTTGTTATCCTTAGAGCCTTTTAAGTATCCATTTGGAGTATGATTCAAATGTTTATCCCTTGCTGCAAATTCAGTTTCTTTTGCGAGACAATCAAACATGAAATTTGCCAAATTAACTGAACTTTTACAAAACAAACACTTGATTGTGTTAGCAATCCAAGTCGTTTGTGTGTGTGTGTGCGGGTGTGCGTGTGTGTCTTAGCCATGTTCGCTATGTGCCTGTCCATATGTGTGACCTACAGTGAAACATGTAGGGGCCAATGGCGTCATGTGTTCCAGTCAGCCGGCACAGAACACAGCAAGCCCTGGGCCCTGGAAAACAAATTGAGAATGGCAGCCCTTGTTTCTCATCTCTGGCGGTGCTCAGTCAGCCACTGGGGGAGCCACCGCCACAGAGAGCAGATACTAAAGCTGGGGTGGGCAATTTGAAGCAGCCAACCAAAGTAAAATTGATTTTAATCAATCCGACTGAAAGAATCCCACCCCTCCTTTCAGACCTCCCTCTAAATCCACTCCCCAAAAACACATGACAATCTCGCTAGTTTTAGCAATTGGTCTGCTTAGTCTTGTTGAAGCCTCGGGCAATGCGCAGTGAGGGTACGGCTGGAGCGAGCGCAGGCGTCCGGGTAGTTGGAAAGGCAGACCATGAACAAGCTTATTACAGGCCTCTGACAGATACAGACACCATCCTATAACATCAGATACACAGCAACCATCTACCATTCAATGATCTCTTTTGGGTCAGAAAATTTACATTTATTGAATATTGTCGGGATGTAAATGGAATATCATCAAATACAACACAAGGGTTGTCCTCATTCATAGCCTAGCTTTCACAAAGAAAAATCAATCGAATTTCTAAACAAAAATGCTACTGAGAGAATCAAGAGCATTTATCAAAGATTGATAATTTACGTGTTTCGGCAGGTTATGAGTAACTCTGATTCCGAGAACACAGACACATAAATTCATAGAATCCGCCTAGATTCTAGTGTGAGGGTAAACAATCACCCTCAGTATCTCTATCTCTATGCTCCGATACATTTATGGATTCTCCATCTGCTGTACTCAGCCACTGGGGTTCTTGCTGGTTAAATCTGTGAATCTGTGTGCGTGTCTGTGTGTCTGTGTGTCCTGTGTGTGTGTGTGTGTGTGTGTGTTGTCCCCTGACTCCACGCCAACCCCTCACCTGTCACGATGTATTAAGTAAGATTGGCAGGCTCATCGATAAGCATTCGTCCCATTGGCCAGCGGCTCAACGTAAAGGAAGGAGGAGGAACACAAAGCAGGACAAGGCTTAGGGCGTTGGGTGTGTGTGTGTGTTTTGTGGTGTGTGTGTGGGTGTGTGTGTGATTTGTGTTTTTGGTGTTGTGTGTGTGTGTGTGTGTTTGTGTGTGTGTGTGTGTGTGTGTGGTGAGAGTGTGTGTGTGTGGTGTGTGTGTGTGGTGCGTGTGCGTGTGTCTTTGTCTGTGTTTGTCTGTGAACATGCATTTACTTAAGCAGTCCACTTTACTCTTTTTTTTGTAGACCTCAGTGACGACCCTCATCAGGGCTTTTTAGGCCTTCATAACTTGGCAGTCACATCACCCTCACTTCACATCACCGTCTCACAGAGAATGCCTCCCTTTAGTGTCCACACATAGGTAAATATCAACAACAAACCCTTGATGTCTGGTGTGTACTTGTATGAATGAAGTTGAGACAGCGAATACCATGCAATATTAGGATCCTGTATTGAATATTACTTTAAATAATCCATAACAAATGTCAGAGGAACCATCAGATTACTAATTAACTAAAGCTGCTGTACGTACGATTTGAGAGTTGGAAATAGGGAGCAAAAAGGAGCAGAAGAGAAAACAATTTTGAACTAAATTACCAAAGGAACTTTTTCTGCTCCCTATCTCCTTACATGTGGTGCATTTCATGCACCTGTGATGACACACAAATTGAATTCCCTGAACCAATCAGGGAAGAGGGGATTTTAGACCTGATTAGTCTGTCAAAAAAATGTTAATTGGCTCCTCAAATAACCGCTCTTAAATCTTCCCTACAGTACCTTTAATATGACGCAATTGCCTTTATTATCTCACTTAGAAAGTTCAGGGAATTGTAAACCGTGATGCAGCATATATATATTTTTTATCAAAGAGAATATAATTTTATGCTTGTTACCAAATTAATCGTCAGAATAGCAAATTACATAAATGTCATCCGAGGCTTATATTTCTAAAGAGAACAGTAAGCAGCTCATATTTACTTGTACTGCAGCTGAACTTGATAGCAGTCTGAAATACTACATAGAAAAAGATAAGTACAACTAAAGTTCCCTGACGTCACACGGACCAAAATGCTATCTTTTCTGGGAAGTTTCGAAACACAGCCTTATGACTGGTGAGATAGCATCTGGAAACACTTTCCCATTTCCTTAAATAAACCCTCCTTTCATAGCCCACATCGAGATCTAGCAATACTCGCTACGGTCAGCCTCGTATATTAGCTATCATTCAACGTTTCAGCATTTCCATAAGAAAAGGGGTTAATGATATAATCCCCCCTTTCCATTAAACACAATTATTTTGCTTTGCAATGGATTCAGATTGGCTCCCACCCGCAATGCATGGCTCCATAGAAAAGCTTCCTGATGCAGCGAGGCCTGTTTTACCCACTGTGTGTTTACCTGGTTTGGAGGCTTTAAGGACCCCCCTCGTCAACACTCCTTTGAAGCCTGCTTGGAGGATGGTGACCGCGTGGGTCTCCCTGTCTGTGGGCTGTCTGTCCTGCCAGCCCTCTGGGGGTCCAGCTACCGCCTCCGCTATCCAAACATACAAATACACCACACACACACGTACATGTGCACACACACACACACACACACACACACACACACACACACACACACACACACACACACACACACACACACACACACACACACACACACACACACACACACACACACGTACACATGAACAAGCGCACACACATACAAACCCACATTAAACGCACAAGCACAAACACACACACACACACACACACACACGCACACACACTCATCACCTGCAGGGCTGTCATACACTGTTTGCATACATAGTTCTGCAGTGTTGTGGGAGGGGATGTGAGAATGTCAAAACTGACGCAGCACAATACACAACGAGACGGTTCAAATGATCACACACGCACACACAAACACAGAGACACGTGTATCTCCCTACATGCCGTTGAGTGCTTAGTGATGTCGGCGCTGAAGAGCAGGGGGTCGGCTGTGAGCGCCTGCACGGCAAAGCCTTCCTCTGGCGTCAGCTTCCTGCCCAGGGCCTGAGACAGCATGGTGTACACTGCACTGTTGAACACCTACACACACATATGCAGACACAAGCCAGGCAATGTGCAAAGCATTGCGTTAGAAATCGATTTCTTCTTCCTGTGTTTTTTGTGTGCGTGTGTGTCTGTGTTTCTGTGTGTGTGTGTGGTTACTGTGTGTGGTGTGTGTGTTGTGGTGTGGGTGCGTGCTGTGTGTGTGTGTGTGTGTGTGGTTTCTGGTGTGTGTTGTGTGTGTGTGTGTGTGTGTGTGTGTGTGTGTGTGTGTGTGTGTGTGTGTGTGTGTGTGTGTGTGTGTGTGTGTGTGTGTGTGTTTCAGTGAACGGGCGTCCTTGCGTGTGTGTGAGAGTGTGTGAGCCACCGGTCCTACGGTCCTACCTGCCGGTGCGTCCTTCCCTCCAGGCCGGAGCAGCAGGTCTGTGGACAGCAGGCCTCCTCCAGGGCCGTCCTGAGTGCCGTCTGCTCCCGGCTGAAGCCCAGCACCAGGCTGGCCAGAGCCCTTAGCATGGACGCGGCCTGCTCTCTGAAACGCACACTCTCCTGGACCACAGAGGGGGGGGGGGGAACACAAAGGAGAGGAAATCATTGTATGGTCCCAGCTTCACGTGTCTCGAGTGGCAACCACTCCCCACCGAGAACCTTATTCCCCAACAAAGCCTGTTTCAACCGGATCCCTATGTGTTGTAGCCTGACATCGCCTGACCAACAGCCTGCCTAATAGTCTGGAACCTTATGTCATTTTCGATTTACCAAGGGGCACTATCAACAGGCACAGAACAAAATGCCTCTGGGCACAATTGGTTAGACCTTCAACTGATCACAGCAACCAAAAGATGTGAGGCATCAGCGACAGCCATCTTGGTTGCCCATCAACTGTGCTCTCAGAGGGCGTTCCCTCTGTTCAGTCATCCTATCTCAAACCGACCGGTATGAGAAGTGAGCGGATTGGGTGTCAGTCGTAGGCCCCAGTCTGATGTCTGACCGTCAGGGAGGCCAGACGCATAGGCCAAGGCAAATAAATCATGAGCTTCTCTTTCGCTTCGTTTGGTTCAAAGGCTATGCGTGTTGCTCAAGAAGCAACCACATCGGCATCAGCACAACCCGGCATTGATACATCCCTGCTCGTCTGAGATGGTGACGCTGAGGTAAGGGAAAGAAAAGAAAACACAATAGTTGGGCGACTGACCTGCGCTAGGTGGGGCAAGACGGCCTCCTCATCCCCGAACACAAAGGGAGCCAAGCTGTACAGGTGGACGTGGTAGCCCAACGCTGCCCTGACGTGGACGCCGTAGCGTGTGGCGTCTGGAGAGAGAAGAGAGGACAACATGCAGGTTAACATCACCACATACTGGCTTCTCACGTATGGAATCCTTTGGCCGTTCATCGGTCTGCGATGAGCAGACTTTTCCTTACAGCTCTCTGTCGCCATTTCATGTTTACATCCAAGCCACTTGTTTGTCACCATAACAACCTGCACTTACCTTGCGAACGCAAGTATAAACACTTTTGCATTCTGCGTTTATAATTGGTGTGATGCATTATGTGTTGAAATGTATTTTTGTTGAATGTGTGCGTAGATGCACTTGTGGTGCACGGTGTGAGTCATATGGGTTTAACGTGTGTGTGTTTATGCACACGTGTGTAAACATGTTTGTGTTTTAGTACATATGTGTAATGTGCGTGGGTTGTAAATGTGTATGTTTGTACATTTGTAGGCGTGTGTGTCTGCGTGTGCATGTGTGTGTATGAGAAGTCTGCAAGCACAATGTTCCTGACAGCCAAGCTACCCCACTCCACCGGCCATTATACCGCTTGACATAACTCCGCCATCATAGAGACAAATGGATGATGGCACTTAAAGCAGAGGGGGTCTGATGCCGTGGAGGAAACACAAACCCAAGAAAATTGCATCGCATTGTTTTATAAAAAACAACGAGAGGGACAAGTGAGTAGAATCTCGTAACGATGAGGAAAATTGAAGAGTGGAGGAAAATAACATTATCTTCCCACGGTGGGGCGGATGGAAAGAGAGGAGCCAGCAAAGGAGAGAAGATAAGAAACACTGGCACCTGAGAGTAAATGAGAGAGAGAGAGAGAGAGAGAGAGAGAGAGAGAGAGAGAGAGAGAGATGAGAGGAAGAGAGAGAGGAGAGAGAGAGAGAGAGAGAGAGAGAGGAGGAGAGAGAGAGGGGAGGAGAGGAGAGAGAGAGAGAGGAGGAGAGAGAGGAGAGAGAGAGGGAGAGGGAGAGAAGAGAGAGGGAGAGAGGAGTGAGAGAGAGAGGAGAGAGAGGAGAGAGAGAGAGAGAGAGAGAGAGAGAGAGAGAGAGACTGCAGCACAAAAGCATTTTCAAATCCCATTTTTGTATGTCTATTCCGCGGGGCCCCACGGCATGATAAGCTAAGTGCTATGTGTGTGATTACGGCTCTGTGGTAATTGCACTGCCAGGTACCTCTGCCTGACCCCAGAAACTAGGCCCCCGTCTGCTTCTAGGTCAGCAGCCATTAATAGAGACTAGGACATGAGAAGCATTTTTTCTCCTGCTCCTCCGAGCGTCTCAGCCACGCCGACGACTCCTGCTTGATCTTTGCTGTGAGGGCTCCAGCACAGAGAGGGTTTGGGCTCTGTAAGTCAACACTGCACCGAGAGGCTTTTAATCTACATTCAGTGAGCCACGATAACGGGTTCCCCCATAGGAAGATAAGTATGGATTTCAATGGTCTTAGTGTAAGTATGGGAGCTCATAGTCCAAAAACTCATTGGGGATAACATCTGGAAATATTGGTTATCGTACCTTTACTTGCGACTTGATGCGCAGTAAGTGGACAGTGGACACTTCAGCCTAGAATTCTAGAAGTAGAATAGCTAATTTCATGCTTCCTATTTTAGGACAGATTGATGGAAGGAGCCTCTGTGGGAAGTTGTACAGTGGAACAGAGGCAAGTGGAAGTGAGAACCGGAAGTAGGGCAGGACTCTCTCTCTCTCTCTCTCTCTCGCTCTCTCCTCTCTCTTCTCTCTATCTCTCATTCTCTCTCTGTCTTCTCTCTCTCTCTCTCTCTCTGTCTCTCTCTCTCTCTCTCTCTCTCTCTCTCTCTCTCTCTCTCACTATTAACATCCATCCATCCATCCCTCCACCTACCGGGGATTCATACTATACAGTCCCACGGAGGTTAACCCTCCTGGACACCGCTACCCCTCCCCTCAATGGAGCTCCATACATTCACAAGCACCAAAAATATGAACAGATACTTTCCATTTATCTATTATGACAGCCGTCGAGCTCGGTTGCAATTGCTTTCTAAGAAACTAAGTTGCGTGTTGAAATACAATTAACTAAATAATTAGGTTCAAGGTCTCCTCCATGGTCGTTCTGAGACATTTAGAGCTGCTTTGTCAATGCATTTGGTAAGTGGACTGCTCTTTACGTGTGCTGGTAGCAATGGCAACCGAGTAGGTGTTACATAATTACAACAAAAATGATGTTGTCATCGTCCACAACCAGTCAAGTATCCCCTGATGAGGTTCCATGAAGGGTTGATTATGATATTGTACGTGAATTGTGTTTAGTTGTTTACGCTGTAAATTTAAAACTATAGGTCACTTGCACGTTAAGGTGCTTTTACAATGAATGCAATTGTTCGGTTCTGCATTTTTCCCACATCGATAAAATCATTTAAATCACTGAGCTGAAAAGGTACACATACGTCGGGATTACCGTTTTTCAAGAAAGGAAAATTTATTTTAATCGCAAGATCATTTAGGCGGCCCTATCCGGTGAATAAATCATCTTATTGCATCCAGAGTGGTGAAGGACATTATCAGACCTAAATTATCGCTTTATCTTATATGTATTGATCAATAATCTTGAGAGCAGTCGGCAACACAAGCCAATGTTTAAGTGCACTGTGGTAGTTGAATATAGGTAGGTTGCTTTTGATAACATGACCAACTTTCTCCAGAAGAGTGATAATCTACTTTTAGTTATCGAACATGTACAAAGCCTCAAACCTAATGTCTCCAAAACATGGATAAATTAAGGAATGCACACCAACTTATCATTGCCACCCTTAACCGTAAACTGACATTCACTATGCTATATTACACTTGGATTAAAAAGTCAATATAATTCAATATAATTGAAACCTCTAAATACATAGGATATAGGGTTAAATGTGATAGGATTAGGGTTAAAGGACGGAGCATAACCTCGCCTTCACTGGCTGTATAAGCCGTGTCCGAGAGGGTGTTAAGTTTCCAGGACACTTATATATAACGCCACGGTGTGTGTGTGTGGATGTGTGGAACTCCCTCTGGCCAGCGGTTGATTTTGATGTCCGCCTTTGAGAGAGGGTTAAGCCTCTCGGACACTTCCAGTAAAACGGCAAGATGCCTAGCGCACTTCATATGCACATCGCTCATTCTAACGCTCAAACACAGCGACAGAACTCAAAAAGATTCACAATTGGGTCATAGCCATGGGGGGTAACACGCCCCCCTCTCTCCTACCTAGAACTCTCAGCCCAAAACATAGCCATTTCAAAGTGATCACATTCAAGCTGAACAGGGGGCTCAGTTACACTTTCTTCGAAAGTGGAATGAATTAAAAACCGCAGTCTCTCAAGAGCCTTTTCTCCGTTCCGGGCTAGTGTGAAAACACATCGGGCTTCTTGGAAGAGGAGCCACTCCCATGTAGATATAAAGGGCTCATTTTAAGGTCACCCAAACACACTGCTTATTTTAATGGGATTATACTTTAGTTAAAACATGCATCTACCAAGCCTGTCCGCTACATGCCCCCTCAATTCTACCCACTGCCTCTTTAAGGGTTTGTATTCTCTGGTAAGTAGAACAACGCCAACCAGTGTTGATTTTGGATTTTTTTTCTAGTGACCTTAGACATATAGTCACATAACGTTATTAAGAGTGCAACCAATAGTCGACTGTCGACTGCCCTGGTGTGTGTGTGAATGTGAGTGTGAGTGTGAGTGTGTGTGTGTGTGTGTCAAGGTGTGAGAACCCTACCCGGGGGGCAGTGAGAGCACGGCAGCCCGGCAGGAAGTGGTCCTGATGATTAGGAGGGGGGACTGCGACTCCAGGGTCCTCCAGGAGTGGGGCTGGACCTGGAGGACCCCCGCCCTGGAACCCACAGACACCTCCCTCTCTGCAGAGAGAGAGAGAGAGAGAGAGAGAGAGGATGGACGAGAGATGAGAGGAGAGTAGAAGAGAGAGAGAGAGAGAGAGAGAGAGAGAGAGAGAGGCAGAGTTGGGTGAGTGTGGGATGTGAGCCCATCTTTTGTTGATAGGCATGTGAAGTGAGAAAGCAGCGCACACGCAAAGCACTGCATCATGGGAGTTGAGCAGCTTCATGACATTCTGCGCTCACTCTACAATGTGGCCAAGGTCACAAAAGAGGTACTTCTGAAAGCGTGTTTTTTATCTTGCTTGCTTGCATCTCAATCAGTTCATTTGTCCAATAGCTTTGTCCGCGCAAGTAAGTGCGTGTGTGCGTGCGTGTGTGTGGCGTGCGTGCGTGAATCCTTACTCTCTTCTGTTGTCTCTCCCCAGTTCAGCAGAGCAGAAAAGCTGAGGAGGATCTTGGAAGGTTGCAGGCTGTCCACGTACAGGTAGTGAAAGCCCCTTTTTACTGGACCCTGGGGAATACACACACACACACACACACACACACACACACACACACACACACACACACACACACACACACACACACACACACACACACACACACACACACACACACACACACACACACACACATCCGCCCCGCATGCAAGACAGTGACACACATGTTCATGTACATAAGCAAAGAGAAGAGAAGAGAATAAGAAGAGGAGGGCTATATAACTCTATAATAAATCATATATAGAAATATAAAATAGGAAAGTGCATTTAAGATGCATTAGAGGTAGTAAGTAAGTGCCTCAAAGCATCGCCCAGTGAGTGTCAGGTAAGAAACAAAGCAAGGAAGGGAGCTGTCACACTAAATTTGTACCGGCTGCCAAATTTGTACCGGGCGCGTCATCCATACGTAATCCACTCCAAATCTGCCTGGCAACAGATGATCGCTTCGTCCGTTGCCTGGCAACGGACGATCGCGTCGAATGACGTGAAAGCTTCACTGGCATTCGCGAACCTTCTATCTAGCGATCCGTTATCTGTATTGTGCTATTTCGTCCTTGACCTGCTTTAAACACTCAGTTTACTTGCTAAATTTGATTAAACAATTAAATACAATACAAATATAAAGTAAAAACAAGTGTTATCTAGATCCGTTTTCTGTATTATGTTATTTCGTCTTTGGCAACATGAGCGCGAATGTTTTTTGAAACCCGCTTTAAACACTCAGTTTACTAGCTAAATTTGATCAAACAATTAAATACAATACAAATATAAAGTAAAAACAAGTGTTATCTAGCGATCCGTTAACTGTATTATGTTATTTCGTCTTTGGCAACATGAGCGCGAATGTTTTTTGAAACCTAACCCGGCAACGGACGACGCGATCATCTGCTGACAGGCAGGTTCGGAATGGATTACGTATGGATGACGCGCCCGGTACAAATTTGGCAGCCGGTACAAATTTAGTGTGACAGAGCCTTCCTGATACAAAAGGCTTTTCACACATGTATGTTTGGGTGGGCTGTGCATCCATGGGTGCACACACACACACACACACACACACATCACATGCACACTCCAGCAATCTAGTAACTGAACTCTTTGAAGTAGAAACTTCTGAAGTATTTTGAAGCAGTACGGCAATGAGTGAGCGAAAACATTTTGTCTGCAGCATGACAAAGACATGGCCTCCTTTTAGGTTAGATCGTCATCATTAGTTCCTTGAGTGTGTGTTCAATTTAGCAATACACCATAGGCTAAACAAAAAGATAAAACGGGAGATAAAACGTGGTGATCTAAGTGAAAATAAGTGGATCATTAATGGATTGGTGTGGTCTGACTTTGGTTATCATTGATTGGGTGAAGGATGTTCATAATAACTGGCGAGATGCAGGGTTCATTTGACAATTATCAAAACGCTATGTTGAACGTGCTATTTACTAGGGCTGGGTATCGTCAAGGACTTCGCGATACGATACGTATCACGATACACTTGTCACGATACATCTCGATATATCACGATATATCGCGATGTATCGCGATATACCACAAACACAAATCGAGTCAAAACAATTTCATTAAAAACGTCCTTTCCAATTTATCTTGGTTTGGCAAATTATCAAACACTGCTGCAGCTGCCATAACATCAAGATAACAAATGCAATTCAATATTGCACTAACTGGACAAAACACACTGACAATGAAAACATAAAAAAATTCTTGTGTGTTTTTGTGTCAATTAACTTATGTAAATAAAGTGCATATGCAGCACAACAAGTATGCCTTGTCTTGTCACTCAACATAATGAACAGACATAGTGCATATTAAGTATTCTTTTTAAAAACAATGAATACAACAAAGTCAATATGATGTTAATTACATCTGTAAACAAAGGGTCCTCTATTCTTTGAACCGTTAGTAAATGGCCTACTTGGACTTCAGATTTTTGTATGAGGACACAGAGGACACAAATTGCATATTAAATACTATAAAAACAATGAATACAACAAAGTCAGTATGTTAACAACATCTGTAAACAAACATATTGTAACCCAACTCATGTTTTTTTCAAGAGTCGACTATTCTTCGAACCGTTAGTAAATGGCCTACTTGGACTTCAGATTTTTGTATGAGAACACATAGAGGACACAAAGTGAATATTAAATATTATAAAAACAACGATTACAATAAAGTCAGTATGTGAATAAAAAATAAATATCGTTTTTTCTTTTTTTCCTCAAAATATCGATAGTTGGATCTGGAAATCGATATTGATATCGGCAAACTAAATATCCCGATATATCGCCATATCGATTTCTTGACACAGCCCTTCATTTACCATGTTAAATAGCGCGTTATAAAGCCGTATTTTACGTCGTCCTTCACGCCATTGTAGAGCTGAGGGAAGCGTTGTAAAAGACATCTTTCCGAACCACTAAAATGGTGCATTAAACACCGTGTTTGACACTGATTTTTGTCAGTGTCCTCAATTGGCCGTTGTTTTGACCCTTTCGGCCTTCCATGTGTGTGTGTGTGTGTGTGTGTGTGTGTGTGTGTGTGTGTGTGTGTGTGTGTGTGTGTGTGTGTGTGTGTGTGTGTGTGTGTGTGTGTGTGTGTGTGTGTGTGTGTGTGTGTGTGTGTGTGTGTGTGTGTGTGTGTGTGTGCGTGCGTGCGTACCTGATGACTAAGCTGTCCAACAGAAGAGTGGCTGGACGTTCCGTTGGACCCGCTCTTGGAGGGGCTGGAGGGCAAGATGTCATCCTGTAGGCCACAACAAACAGAAACACACCAAGTTAACACCGAATACGTTGTATACGTGAGATGCGGTGTGAAAAGGAGCTGAGGGGTTGCTTCGCCAGGCTCACCTTAAATTGGGACTGGTGACGCTGGTAGGGGTAGGAGTGTGGCTTATGGAACACCAGCAGCGTCCTGGGGGAGAAGGAGTGTGCATGCATGTGTTCGGTCACCGTCACACACACGCTAACCCTTTCATCGACATGTTGCACAAATGGTTGACGTTGAGGAGCGAATTTGACTCATCTCAATCTCGTCCACGATGTCTATCCCGTGCGTGTGTCTCTCTTACTGGAAGCATTTAGTAAAGTGGTCCATGTCCACCCACGGATCCTGTTGCGGTGGTACGTGAGGAGGAGCAGAGAGGGCTTCAGCCAGCAGCGGGGTGGGCCTCGCAGTGGGTCGCTCTACCTGTGGCCCCCCCGTTGTCTCGGCCCCGTGCTGCTCTGAGGGACCACAACAACACACTCACTTACCAGGCCATCGGTCTTGCTGGTTGCGCATTGCATTCTTATGACTGTCGGCCATGCCCTTTGGAAATAAAAGAAGGTCTGATACATCTCGGTTTGCCGTTACCGACACTGCACTTAGTTGGTACCCTGCCTTTCAGAAACAATCTCTGCGGTTACCATAGGTAATTTGACTTTTACTGCTACCGGCATTGCCTTTCTGGTACCGCAACTGCAAGGTTTTATTTTAGTTCATCTTTAATTCACAATTTCCTACCGCTTGGTCCGATCATTTTTCATTCAACCAAGAATTATCCTTAATCTCAAAGCAACCTACTTATACTATTGTTGTATATTATATTGTATATTTCTCACTAAAATAACTCTGCGTATGGCAATTAAGGAAATGCGGGGTTCTCTAGCCTGTTTTTTTATCAAATTAAAGCATGATAAAGAAACCATACTTATTTATTTATTTGTTTATATACATACTGGATGTATATATATATGGAGTGTGATATCTTTTTATGCTGTGGGCAGCAGTGCCTTTTCCTCTCGTGACTCACTGCAAGTTATCGAAGACTCAAATCCTTATCTTAAACATGTTGATTTGAAATGGCCAAACTCCCACATAATGGCATAGTCTAAGCAAGCGCTCACGCACGCGCGCACACTCCTACTCACCAAACACCCACAGCCGTCATGCACTGCACACAGACACACACACACACACACACACACACACACACACACACACACACACACACACACACACACACACACACACACACACACACACACACACACACACACACACACACACACACACACACACACACACAAACACACAGGCTAGCCCCCCGACCTCCTCCTCTATCTCCCAGAAAAAAAAGGGACAAAAGATACCAAATATATAAATAAATAAATAAATAAATGAACCCAAAAATATACACACCCACCAGCTCACTCTGCCCCCGAGCGCTCCACTCCAAACAGAGCGAGGGCGAGAGTGAGAGAGAGAGACCGTCTGATCATGGAGCCTAGGCGACCGGGGGGCCAGCTATTCTGCTGCTGAGCAATGGTGGTCTTCTCGCTCCACTCGCAGGTGTTACTAAGCAACTAAGCGGGGAGGGGGGGTTGCAGAAGGCAGGTAATTGGCTGGTTCTCCCCAGGCCTAATTCCACAAGCATCTTCAAAGAGCCTCAGAACCAACCGGTTGGCCAAAGAGAGGAGAAGGGGGGGGGGGATAGGCTGTTATCTTCTTGTCAAATGGGTACAGCCTCATCCTGCTATGCTGAAGCAGTAATTCTAATTGTTATTATTTCCATTTATTTGTCACAGACATAGCGTGGAATGAATGAGAAGCAGCAGGGCTCGGCTACCGTGTGGCCCTGGCTGAGTCAATGTTTGTGTGGCGTCTCGGAGAGCCGTGCATGCCATTATTAGGCCCCATTGTGCGCGTATCAATGGCTGACAAGCTTTAGGGAACAGAAAGGCTTATACCATTGGTCGTGGCGACGCCGTCCTTCTTGCCGTCCTCTGCAGTAACCTAAAGGGACGTACACAGAGAGGGGGATAGGCAGAGAGAGAGAGAGAGAATGATTAGGCTGGAGGAAAACAGATTGCAAAAATAAAAACAAATAAACAGAGGGGATGATTAAGTGACAGATATAAGCCGCCATAACAGACATAGTTATAGGAAAAGTGGGAGAGATGACGAGAGAGACGGAGAGAGAGAAAAGGGGGTAAGAGAAACAGTGAAAAAAGGGGGAAGAGGGGGAGAAAGAGAGTGGGGGGGGGGGGGTCGGTGAAGAAGGGGAGGGTCGCGGGGCGGACGGTGCATCGCTGACGGGGGAGTGGTTGGCGGGGCGGGTGGAGGATCTACGCCTGCACCCTCCAGTGGTTCCACACCAGCTGGGGCACTGCTGTGCTGCGCGTCGCTGGGGAGACATGAGTCCATGTGACAGGAGGGGGGGACGGGGGGGGGATAGGGGACGGGGGACGGGGGGACGGGGACGACACACCACTCCTCCCCTGCTCCCACACACCACCAGGAGACAGCCGTCACTAATCCGCTGCGACCGTCAGCCAGCGACCAGAAGCTGTGGTGGCGCTTACGCACGCCACTCATTTGACTTTTTTTCTGTTGTCATATATTTTACGGAAATTATTGGTAGGCCAAAAAGAGGTAAAATAACCAAAAAAAAAGGCAACGTATGAGTCATAGCGCATCAGTAAGGACCATCGCTGCCGTAAGGACCATTATTAGGAGGTTGGAGATCACTCATCTGAGTGGCACTGCAAAATGTAGTGCTCTTTTAATTGCACATAGTAATATCTTGCACTGAAGTAAAAAAAAAAGATATATTATCTTTCTATCTAGTACAGTAGTTTTTGTATTCATCTATACTTAGCCATTTGACGTACAAACCTAATTGTGTGTATTTTTTAAGTTACATCTGGTCTGTCATTTGTCCGTACTAGTGCGTTGCCTGTTCAAAACAAAACCGATTGCCTGGCCTTCGGTTTGGCTGCTTGTCGCTTTCTCAACAACCGCTCATCCAAACGACTTCACACCCGACACTCTCTTCCTTGGGTCCTCAGCAAGGCACCCACCGAGTGTGAAGCCGATCGGATGAACGGTTGTCGAGAAAGAACCGGAGGAGAGACGCACACAAATAAAAATGCTCCTTTTTAGATTGCTGCTGCCACAGTTATATTTCAGTTCAATAGAGTACTCTATCTATCCTTCTTAACCTAAACCCTACACACACACACACACACACACACCAAGAGGGCCACCAGCTCACAAATACATCAGCTCGAATTACTCCGTGCGCGCATGCGCGCACGCACGCACACGCACACACACACACACACACACACACACGAGTTGCCAAGCTTCTCTTCGTGATACAGATAGCATTAAATACTGTTGTTCGGCATTATCCCCCCAATAGCAGCAGGCATACAGTGTTCTATTCTGGAGCGAGGCAGAAAGCGATGTGGCCATGAGGAGAAAAGAAAGGCTGAAAATAAGCCATCCCAACTGCCATGGTAACCAAGCTAGCGCTAAGAACACGCCGTACCTGTCGCCCGACCGCTTGACATTTCCTCCCGCGCAAACGCGATTTAAACTTCGTTCTTCTAACGTGTTTTTCCCTTCCTCGAGGAGGGAGTGCCATTATTCTTAGCTCACAATAAGAAGGGTGACTTCAAAGCCACCCAGGCCAGGACCACGGTGAGTCAGTGTGTGTGTGGGGGGTGTGTGTGTATGTGCATCATTCGTGAGTCACAGCGACCAGACAGACAGTATTGTGATTTGTGATACAGAGACAAATATCTTCAGGCGGCTGGGAGTGTACGTGACTGTGTGTGTATGTGTATGTATGAATTTTAATGTGTATGTGTGGTGTGTTGGATTTCCCTTCTGTGACTGGGTATGGTTTTGTTTGAGGTGAACAGAAACAAATGGCGTGCTTGTGCAGTGGGCCCATGATGTGTCATTGTAGTACTTGTCCTAATCCTCTAATCCATAAAGCAACAGCATACAATTGGCTAAAAACTACAGAGCCAATAGTGTGCTTTAAGACACACAAACACTGACCAACCAACTAACACCTCCAGGGACTTTTGACCACAGTTTTATAAGAGAACTTTGATTTACTTTCTGCAGTGTGGATGGCCTCTGAGAGGAACAAGAGATCAGGTCAGCCCTGGTTAAAGACTGACATATGTGAGGTCGCTCTCCTGCACTATCAGGTACTCTCCGTTTCATCATTCAAGAAGTCAGCGATAAAAGCCTGTGAAAGAAGTTGCTCCGTGCAACTTTATGCTTTGCAGATATTAAACAACTGAGCAGTGGTTCTGTAGTGAAATTAATTGGAGGAAGAAGTAGGGTCCCTGCGTGCAAACCGATGTGACACGGGGTGCTTATCTAAATTTCATCTATTCAAACGGTGAATGCGGTGAATGCGGGGCTGATGCTTTCGCCCTACTCCAAACAGTGAACGAGAAAGGGCCCCCTTAATCATGGGATGCCATCTTTTTTCTCCTCTTTTACAACCCTGCGATCGCTCTCGCACAAAGCCGGGCTCTGTGGGCCTGGCCAGATCAATAATGCAGTGATTTCTTCACACCCAACCCATGACCATACATGTGTTGCAGGGTGCTTTTGGAGCTGGAACCGGCCACCAGCACACACCCACATTTACAGATGGAACCCTACACCAAAAGCGAGTGTGTGCGCGATCGCGTGCACGCCGGCCTAGCCCCACTTTAACCGGTCACAGTTACACAAGAGGGCGATCAACTCAAGCTCGATGTTATTTTTTTCTTCTTCTTTTTCCTCCTGCCTCCGTCGCTGTTATAGGAGTGCAGCGCCATAATGATTCCCCCCAAGGGAGACAGACACTGACGCACCATCTAATTGCGCTGCTTATTCCATCGCAGGAGTACACGACCCCTTTCCCTGGTTAAAAATCCCACACGTTCTGCCCGCTATTACCACATCACCAGACGCTCTCCCTGTCTCTCTCTTCTCCCTGTCTGTCTGTCTGTCCCTTTCAACCTTTCTCTCTCTCTCTCTCTCTCTCTCTCTCTCTCTGTCTGTCTGTCTGTCTGTCTGTCTGTCTGTCTGTCTGTCTGTCTGTCTGTCTGTCTGTCTGTCTGTCTGTCTGTCTGTCTGTCTGTCTGTCTGTCTGTCCCTCCTGACCTCTCTCTCTATCTATCTCTCCCAGTGTCTGCCTCTTTCTCGATCCGTCTCGCTGTCAGTCTCTCAGTCTCTCTCCCTGTCCTATCTTTGTATCCATCTTTCCCTGTGTCTGTCCCTCTTTCTCTCTCTCTCTCCCTGTCTTCCGGTCTTTCCCTTTTGATCTCTCTCCATCACACGCAGGCTCGTTCTACTTCACTGTGTTCCCAAACGAGTTCTCCCATATTCTGGTGAACCCTCATTCGTCTGTTAGGAGGCACGTCCATTTACGTCTGGTTCTGTTGCGCTGTGTTGTCCCACCAACACCTCTCTCTCTCTCTTCCCTCACTCACTCTCTCTCCACTTATCTGTCTCACAGACAATAAAGGGACATTAAAGATGGGGGTGTGGGGGGGATTGGGGGCAGCAACGTCTGTGGTGTACAGGTGTACAGTGGGAGAGGTGGGTGCAGGTGTGTGTGTGTGTGTGTGTGTGTGTGTGTGTGTGTGTGTGTGTGTGTGTGTGTGTGTGTGATATATGAGTGTGTATTTACTGACGACTAGTCTCTTTAGCAATCTCTTGTGCAGCGAATGACAACAGACGCATGTTATAAGGGAGGCAGGGGGTCAGGCTACTTGCTCAAACATTGCTCAGGGTTAGGCCCTGGTTATGGGGGATTGAACCCAGTGCATTTGGGCAGGGTTTAGTCCAACGGTCAACGAATGCACAAAAAAAAGACACGAAAAATGTGAGGCTTCAAAAGAATGACATTACTATTACAACTTTTTCTTATCTCTCTATCCATGTTCTTCTCCTGAGGTGTTCATTTTGTGTAGCCTCATCGCTTTATTCTTTTGTGTGCGTTTGTATACATTTAATAACACTTGAAATGTACCTCAATTGTATTAATTTATCTAATCTCAACCCGCTAAAGTAAAGCAGGCCTTGGGAGGGTCACAGGACGGGACTAAAGAGTGGAGCATGAGGACTCTGGTGTGGTGGCACCTGGTTGTTAGCAGGGTTGCTGGGTGATTCAGCTGATCTGGGATCAGAGCTCTCCTGCTGGATCTCCTGCTCCCCAGCCTCAGTGAAGGATGACAGGGCCGAGTTGCAGGTGGAGAACCCTCTGGGGTTACTCTGCCTGCCGTCCCTGTAACACGCACACACGCACACACACATGCAGAAAAGCACACAAACAGAACCTTACAAACAGAGATACTCACATTCTCTTGCAAACGCACACACACACACACACGCACACGCACACACACACACACACACACACACACACACACACACACACACACACACACAGTCTCTCTCAAGCTTTCTTTCTCTCTCATACTAGCAACATGCATACTCCAGATTGCTTGCTTCATGTTTGGTTACAGTTCTACTACCCTGTTAAGTAAAATAAATAATAAATGTCATAGCTTTCTCCCTACATCTAGTCTTTTGTATGATGTTGGACATGACGCACATACAAATATACTATTTTTGCCATGACATCACATTTGGTTTCTAATTTAGCAACTGGGTGCAGACTTTACGTAGCTAGGTCCGGGCAAAGAGTGAGAGTGAGAGTGAGAAAGAGAGCGTGAGGGAGTGGGGGAGTGTGAGAGTGAGAGGGATCTAGACAGAGAGAGCCAGAGTGACGGAGAGACAGATGAGTATTCCGGGGGTGTACACACTGCGGTGGGTGGGGCCGGCCGCTGCTGCCGCTGGGCTGGTAGGAAGCGAGGGGGCTGAAGACCTCCACAAAGCGGTCCAGCTTCGGCACGGGGGGCACTGCAAGAAAAGAGGGGCAGGGGAGGAACCCTCAACACGGAGACCTCTTGCCCCACTCCCTTTCTTCAAATCTTCTTCAGAGCTGTTCAGGCATTTTCATAAACAAGCAAGATGGCTGGCACTGAACTGAACAAAATGAACTGAGGGGTTCCAAACTAATATGCATTTACAAATACGCAAAAAAGTCTGGCAATTTATGCGATGAATGTTGCCCAAAATGAGATGTGCATTCCTCTGTAAACCCATCACAAGCATGTATTTACCTTACCGTATCCTTTCACTGTTTCCATCACATTTTTCGTGTCGTTTTTTTGTGTATTCGTTGGCCGTTGGACCCTGCCCAAATGTACTGGGTTCAATCCCCCATAACCAGGACCTAACCCTGAGCAATGTTTGAGCAAGAAGCCTGACCCCCTACATCCCTTATAACATGCGTCTGTTGTCATTCGCTGCACAAGAGATTGCTAAAGAGACTAGTCGTCAGTAAATACACACTCATCTATCACATATCTGTCCTGACAGCCCAGGCATGTCGTCTCATGAGACCACATCTAGCCAGTTCATACTCTGTTTCTTTCTGCAGCTCAGTCTGGCCTTGATCCCAGCGAAAGCCTTTCGAAAGAAGTTTAAAGGTTAAGCTAAATTTGCGATGAGGGAAAGAAGTGTCTTAAAAAATGTAAAAAGAAGTTCATGGAAAGTGTAGCAATCTCAGAACAGTTTTGAACCAAAATAAACGTAATAATGATGTTAAAAACCAATACAGATGCACAGAAGGCTTTTCTCAGAATAAGTGTTTCCCCTACGCTTTACCAGCTATGTTAGTGTGCCTGTGCACAAGGTGCTAATGTGCACGTGCATGGTGTTGATGTTGTGCATGCGCGGTGCAAACGTGCACGCGCACAGCTGATGTTCACAGTAACAAAGAGGTTTAAGTGTGATCACTGATTCATGGAGGGATCTAGTGCATTCCAGCAGAAATGGTCTCATGCAATCGTATAACAAGATAACATAAAAAGAAACAGCATGCGAGCTCGAGGCAAGGCGCAAATGCAGTGTTCAGTCGGCAGTTTGTAGCCATCCAATCAACTACGTTTCCTAATACTGTTGATGCTGCTGATGCTGCCCTACACAATCATATATGGAGGCAAATTTCTTTAAATGAAGTCCCTCAGTCGCTTCATACTTCCTACCTTTAGCCTAAGCCATTCATGAGTTCATGCCTCCTACAGAATCATCATGCGTTTTTAATTCGGCACGCCCAACATAATTTCTAACACGGCTCATTACAGTATAACTCCTTTGGCTGCCATACTTGATAATCAACTGCTGCCAGACTCAGCAGCAGTCATGGGCAGACTGAGATTCATTGTGAAACGCAAACGTGGCGATCAGAACGGTCTCACGATGGCTACCCCTCATGACCCTCTTCAGCCCCGTCGCCCTCACCTCTGGGTTCGTCCGTGGCCAGGGAGTGGTCTTTCACGCGGGGCCGCACCAGCTTCCAGCGGGGGACCGGGGTGGGCTCGGGCGGGGGCTCCAGCGGGCCCTCCCGTGACCGGGTCAGCAGGACCATGTGGCTGTGGAGCCGGTACAGCCCGTACTGCCGCAGACACTCGGACGAATCCACCTGCACGTGGCGGTGAAGAAAACACAGACACACAGACGCAGGCGCACATACACGCACACCCAGACACACACATACACGTACAAACACACGCAAGCACATACACACACACACACGCGCAAACACACCAAGCCGTTTCATGCACACCAACACGCATGATCATTTAGTTTACACATATAAACGGTTTACATACTACAATTGTATGGCCAATCCTGTTCCAGTGCCACTGGACGTTGGTCTGATGTCAAACCGGATCATCATGATCCACATGTTAGGGTTTGATTCACCAGAGAAAGGTTAAAGATACTTTAAAATGGATTTTCTTGCAGGGGGAGAGTAAATAATGAAAGGAGCCATGCCTGTCGGGGCAGGGCGTCCAAGTAGAGCACCACATGCCCCCCAGTTCAGAAGCCCGGCCTCTCATCTCTCTCCCCACCGCTGATACAACGTCCACACTTGCTTGTTCAGCCTGTGATGGAGTGGCTTCTCTAGTCCTCTTGCTGGACTAAAGAAGGGCAGCTATATGGCTCTGACATCAGAGTGCATCATGGGCTTTTGCATCAAGAGAGCTGTAGCATTGTTAAAACCTAAATCAACGTATATATACACCGTAACCTAGGCTTATGAAAATCATTGTTTTTGCCAGGCCTCGCATGAGGTCCTCTGTGGCAATTTCAAACACAACAATGTTTCTCAATCAAATCATTGACTAATGACAATAAAAACAATGACCAAACAAGACCATTACTACTAATATAATAGCTTACATTCCCAATTCTCCAATATTTAAAAAAGTAGTTCGCTTTGAAGGGGGATCCCTGCAGGTCATCGGCCATAACTAATTTATCTCTGCATTTACTCAATAAGCATAGCTACAGCACACACACACACACACACACACACACACACACACACACACACACACACACACACACACACACACACACACACACACACACACACACACACACACACACACACACACACACACACACACACACTTATGTCTGTATACGCACACACACACACACACACACTCACACATATACACATAAGAAAGGTAGGCTTGGAGCTAACCATTTCATCTCGCACTGTAGACTTCATCTCATCCAGGAGCTGGATTGGACGGAAGCTGGCACACACCACAAGCTCTGAAGCAGAGGGGGTTTCAGCACCTGAGAAACACACACAGATTTGACTGGTTCACACACACACACACACACACACACACACACACACACACACACTACAGGTGCGTGTGGAATTGTGGATTATTGCATTCACATTTCCCTTAGTTAGCCACACGCCACCAAAAGAAAATTGTTTTCTTTTTGTTCCTGCTCTTGGGGTAATAATTCAATGCACAATGTGCCTACCAAATCTTCAGCGGGAAAAAAAAACACGTAATCTAATAATGGCACAAAAGGTGAAACAGAGAAATCACCCTTTCACAAAACACAATAAAAACCATCTCTCTAGCTCTCGCCATCTCTCACAGGTTTAAATAAGGCCACACAACTACCCAGGCCATCTACGAGAGGCAGTGCTGCCCTGCAGCACATCCTGGTGTGTTGGAGAGCGCGGGGGCCTGGGAGACACAGAAAATCAATTTAAAGCACCACAATGCACGGAGCAGGAGAGGGAGAGGGACAGAGAGAGATAGGGAGAGAGATAGCGAAAAAGGGAGAGAGAGAGAGAGAGAGAGAGAGCAAGCGGGAGCAAGAGAGAGGGAGAGAGAGAGAGAGAGAGAGAGAGAGAGAGAGAGAGAGAGAGAGAGAGAGAGAGAGAGAGAGAGAGAGGAGAGAGAGAGAGAGAGAGAGAGAGAGAGAGAGAGAGAGAGAGAGAGAGCTAAAGCTATTGACTGAGCTTTGTGGGGCACATATGGATGCTGCACATGAAGTATTGAAGTGCAGTGCAAGTGGCTCCTACAGTGTATTGTGATCCATGCATCGCAACAGAGAGGACAATAGGTGGGTGTGTGTATGTGTGTGTGTGCGAGGGTCTTTGCTTGTGTGCATGCTTTTCAAGAAACCCGCCGGGTTTCCATTGCCTGAGGCACCAAGGAGCAGTAGATTGGTACCGCTTTCCATATTAATGTCACCCCATGATGTTAAGCCTCTACTCGGTAATTATGGAAAACAAGTGGGATCGCGACAGACGAAGCACAGCGGCGATTAGTGTCAGAATAATAAGGTGGGTGAATACGAGAGCGGAGAGGGGCAGCCAGGAAAAGAGGGGTGGGATCCACCAGTCTGCAAAAAACATTTGAATCACACCAAATGTTTTTGTTCCTCTTTGATCAAAACAGGCAAGCCGGTTTCCAATTTTTTCTGGGGCTCACCGAAAGCAATTTTCATGAATGCGAAAGCAATTTTCATGAATGCGACATGTATGTAATGAGCTTCAGGGGCTGGAGAGGCTGCTGGGTTCGGATACATACACCAGCAGGGGTAGACGGCTGGCCGGGGCTTATCGTCCACACCTTGATAAACACATAACACACTGCATTGGGCTATCAAAACACGATTACATTTTTTGACACTAATGCTGCAGGAAAAACACTAGCAATTTCATTGGTTATTTGATGGTTGGTTCTTGTATCAAAAAACATGGCAGCTACTTCGTATGGGAAGGGTGCGAGCAACCCGTGTTACACGGCCATTAGACTCAACATGCAAGTGTCCTGCCAACGCAAGCCGCAGTAACAGGACAGGTAGGTTTTAATTATACTTTGTCGCGGCAGGGAGCGCCATCATTCAATAGTGATTAGTGTTAAATGTCAAGCGTTTGTTCTTGTCCCGACTAATTTAATGCACCCCCGCGGCTGGTCAGCCCCGTGCGCCACTCCCAAGCCTGTGACCTGAGAGATAAAAGTGCTGGTAGGGGACGGGCGTTTCATCAGAAGAGCCTATGTTCTGGTTCCTGCTCCCTGCTGCCCTGTGAACTGCACTTGACTACGAGCCCTCGGGGGTTTTGGTACACCGAAGGTGTGGACGATAAGCCCCGGCCAGCCGTCTACCCCTGCTGGTGTATGTATCCGAACCCAGCAGCCTCTCCAGCCCCTGAAGCTCATTACATACATGTAGGACAGGGATGGGCAACTTTCATGATAAAGAGGGCCACATTTTTCATCATAACCATCGGAGGGCCACATGACTGCACACTTCAACTAAACGTGAGCTGAGAGAAGCTACACAATCTTGAATTTGGTAGATATGATTTCCTGTATTCTGGTGCATTTTGGGGATGGCCACTACCTAAAAAATCATCCAGAATCATAACCTATGTACGGTATGTTAATTTAACCAACATACATTTATTTAATGTTTTCCATGCTCAAACAGCCACATGAATGGTCAGTATTTTTATCAGTGCAAAGGGCTCACATACATCATCATTCAATGAAGTCAAAAAACTGAAAAACAGTGGCCCAACATTAAGTGCAACAACTCAATGAACTCAAACCCAACAAGCAGTTGTAGTAGTTGTAGTGGCGACTTAAGTGGATATCTTTAATGACTGATATCGCTTCTAAGCAAACTAGACGCATGGGTTTGCCTTCGAATTCTATGAATTCTTCTCATCTTTCTTGACCGAGTTTTCTGTAACTCGATCAATTATTATTATTCTTTCTTTTTTTTTCTTTTTTTTTTATTATGTGCGGGCCTGACTGAGTGAGGATGCGGGCCGCACTGAGTGAGGATGCGGGCCGCATGCGGCCCGCGGGCCGCCAGTTGCCCATCCCTGATGTAGGACGATACACCTTTCCCATTTCCAAACTTCGTTTGACTTATAAGTCGCAATGTGTATCTAGCTTGCAGCTTATAATAACCCTGAAATATCTGTAGTCAATGTTGATCGATAACAGTGATTTAAATAACTTTATCAATAAAATCTAACTAACTATAACTAAGAATCGTACTATTGACACACGTCAACCTACCGGCCAAACTAATTTTATACTTTGCGACTTTAAAAAGCTTTGCTTGTTATACTTCCATTATGGCACCAATTGCCCTCCTGACATCTCTGGAAGGAGGGATCACTCTTCTCAAATGTTCCTCCTAGCCCTTTGGAGGGGGTTAGGGTTAAGGTTGGGTGGCGTTGTAAGGGTTAGTGACCTGTGAAGCCCTTTGAGACCGTGACTGTGATATACTGAGCTTGGCTATACAAATGCAATGGGCTTGACTAGGTTTGAGGGAGGGGGCAAGAAGTCAGAAAGTGATGAAAGATAACAATAACTGCCATCATGTCAGGTTGATATGGATGTGTGCAGGTGTATTACTGCCATGCGAGGATGGAATTATTGATTGTAAAGTGTTTCCAGAGAGAATATGGAGTTTCTGTATGATGATGAAATATTCATTGTCATGCTCCATACGAGTTGAATTATGGATGGAGGAGGGGAGGAAAATAGGGTTTCGCTCAAACATACTATACGTATGGAACTCACTGTACGGTTTGTGCACATCCACACACACACAAGCACACACACACACACACATTCACACACACAGACACAGACACACACACTCCTGGACAAGCCAAAGAGCTTATACCAGTGTGCTTGTGTGTGGCCTAAAGATAAATAAATGAATCACATGGGGGAGTGCTCTCTAGCCAAGTCTGAAAATGTGTATGTAGGGGGGTGGGGGGGTTAGGTTTGCATATTTCAATGTGTGAAGAAAGGATTGTGCGCGCGCGCGTGTGTGCGTGCGTGCGTGCGTGCGTGCGTGTGTGTGTTTGTGTATGTGTGTGTGTTTGTGCGTGTGTGTGTTTGTGTTTGGGCACACATACTATCTGTAGTGGGCAGAGTGGTCTTCTGGTCTTTCCCTTCCTCCTTCCCTTTTTTCTTAGCCGAATCTGAAATTCAAATCATCATCATCATCATCATCTTCATCGGGACCATCATCCTCATCACTACGGGGAAAGCCTTAGCGTGTAATCGCACCTTGTGTTTGCTCAAACAAATGGATTGTTCCCAAAGTGGAGGCTGATTAGATGAAGCCGCGGCCCGAGAGACTCTAAACCAGGGGTCTCAAATTCGCGTGTTTGTGTGCTGGAGGAGGAGGAGGAGGAGGATGAAGAGGGGGTGGGATGAAGAGGAGGTGCAACTCTACCTCTTTCAGTGTTCCTGACTGGGAGGGGCGACACGGTCTTGGTGTCGCTCATGCGGGAGACCCTTCCTACGGCAGACTCCACAGCCTCGGGTTTTTCCTGTGCACAGCTGGCCTTGGCGAAGGTGAATTTGGGAATGTTTTCTGTCAGGTATTCCCAAATATTCCCCAGATTCCTAGATCTAGAAAAGAACAACAACAAAAAAAGATGTTTATGACCAATTGATTAGTTTAAAATATTTTATTTTTTCCTGAATCACATTGGAATGGGAATGGAGTGGGAATGGGACTGAGAATGGGAATGGGAATGGGACAAAAGCTAACCCTGAAAGGCACTGTATAACAAGTATAGGACTATAACGTTACGGACTTACGCTCACAAAGAATCTGAGAGATCACAGTATTGAAGACACAGTTAAGCTCCTATATATCTGTTGTATATTTCAGTATTTTTAGGGATACACTGAAACATCTGTACATTTGCCTTTCTACCCCAGATTCAGGGGAGCTGTTTGATTCTAAATTCATCGTTGTGTGTCAATAAGGGGAGTTTGCATGGTTAGCATTTTCTTTCCGGTTTTCTCTGCAACTCATAGGAGGCAGCTAACAAAAAGCAAATGCTCACACAGCAGACACCCCCTATTGACACACAATGATGAATTCGGAATTTAACAACTCTTCTGAATCTTGGCAAGCGGGCAAACATCAAATTACATATATCTCACTGGATCCCTTAAAATTTAAATAATATTTTTTCAAATCCAAAACAAATCTGTATAGCATTACGGAATCCTAGAAGCAGCCCAGCTGTTTCTAGGACTCAATGGGACACAAGCTTTACCTTGCCGTGATAGAAACAGTAAACAACTACTACTTTGCAGACACTTACTTTATGTATCACCAGCATTTTATTTGCTGAGCAATTAGAAGGGAGGCAAGCAATACCTGCATGTAATACCAGACCAGTTTGGGATCAGTTTGTACATATTGAGTCACGAACCTGAGCCGGGATAGTGCTCGCTGCCAGTTGATTGGGTCTCCAGGGGGAGAATACCTTACAACAAGCTAACCAGCTAAGGCAGGGGGAAATCTCTTCCCTGCTACACTCCACCACTGCACCACAATTAAATTTATATTTTTGACAGATCGGGTCGATTTTATAACACCACACTTATTTTTCTTGCTTCACTGCCCTAAGCACATTATTGGCATGGTTGTCAAACACAGTGAAGGCAATTGGTGTTTAGCCTCGCTAGATTCATCCCGGCAGTAGCAAAACTCCATATGGCATTGGTTCACCGCCTCTTATAATACCGTGAGTGACTACAATATTAGCATCGGTTGGACCCCAGCGGGAATGAAACCCCTAACCCTGGCAGTGTTAATGCTAATTGCTCTACTAGTTTCCCTAAGACTGGTCCAGATTGAATGTGAAGGAATGTGAAAAAAGAATTTATTTACTTGATGGGTATTATCTCTGGAATGCAGCCGGTGAGGGCATGAATGAAGGTGAACTCGCCCATCTCCTTCCTCTGCTCGGACATAGCACTGAGAGAGAAAACAACACAATAACACACACAACATTTATATACACACCTGGGAAAAAAAAAACAACTACAACTGAACACTCTTTTACTGCATTGTCACCTCATAGATTTGAGGTTACACAAAACAAAGTGTTTACATTTTTTCCCCCATCATTGTTATCATCTGTAGAGTCTCTTTGTGTTTACGCAGTACCCAAGTCACATGCTGAAGTATTTCATTGTGTTCTTTATTTAACATTGTAATGTTCAACCAACTATGAATCTACACATTAATTGAAGATTGAATAATCTTCCATCAATGTGGGTTCAGAAAGCTGTGATGATTGGCCCTCCCAGCATCAGAGGTGTGACAGAAATGTGTGTGTGTGTGTGTGTGTGTGTGTGTGTGTGTGTGTGTGTGTGTGTGTGTGTGTGTGTGTGTGTGTGTGTGTGTGTGTGTGTGTGTGTGTGTGTGTGTGTGTGTGTGTGTGTGTGTGTTTTTGTGTCTGTCACTTGATGGTGTGATCTCTTCTATGGATTGTTCCCCCCCCCAGACATTCTAAGACAGATGGTTGTCTCAAATTAGCCCCTTCGGGAGTCAGGAGGGGCCAACAGGTCCAGTTTGTGGCCTTAATCACCAATCAAACTCAATCGATGGAACTCCGTCAAAACAACAGCTCCATCCTCAACAATGGTCCAGGGCAAAACCACAAAACGTTGACCACCAACACCACCACCACCACCCCCGACACCACGTAAACATTTTTACACAAAAATAAAACAGAAATAGAAAAGATAGAGCAGCAGGTCTGTGACTCTTGATACTGAACTGCCGAAGCAGTCACAGGGGTAAGGTTAAAAACGGCTTGAAGGTAAAACTTCCATCCGCCGTCACTGTGGCTCATGAATGATGCACCTGCAGAAAGAGAGGCTTCTTTGTTTCCTGTCTCGGATGAAACATTTATGTCTCCACCTTCTGCAGACACAGGAACAACCACCTAGACACAACGCGCTACCCATCACTCACACACACACACACACACACACACACACACACACACACACACACACACACACACACACACACACACACACACACACACACACACACACACACACACACACACACACACACACACAGGCTAACTGTCACCCCGGCAGAGTAGCTCGGAGCAGAGCGCATTATGTCAAATGGACATTTCATCCAGTCAGCAAGGGCAATGCGAGTCTCTCTGTGTCTGTGTGTTACCAGGCTCCACTCTAAACTTTACCAACGATAAGGAGGTGCTAATGCTAACACATAGCGTATGAGCGTAGAGGCTACATGGATAGGAATCCTACCGTCTGCTTGTAATACTGACCTCGGTAAAAGAGGTCAACACTAAGCCGGGTCTACATTAAGACTGCATCAGTGGCTTAAGAGGATTCCACTATGTTCCCACCTGGCATCTGTCATAGTCCTCCATGACAGGACCAGGCAGTTACAGTGCAACCATTTAGCATTAAAGTCGTTTTTTTACAGTATTCTCACTTTGTCCTCCAACACCTGTATTTTGTTGGGGTGGAGCCACATGCAACCACTCACTCTGTGTTAGCCAGCTTGATTAGGGCCTTGGCCAATAGCATGGGCCATAGCTCCCCTTCGGTGGCAGAGGCAGGGAGGAGCATGTTGTCCTCCTCATCGAACGGCATGGTGTCGTCCACTGTCATCTTCCTCCAGCAGCCCTGACAGACACACGGACACGAGGAACCATGGTAACCTCAACAAATTACAACTTTCAACTTTTGTTTTGTCAACTGATTTCCAACACATGTGTTTTCACTCCTATGACATCGTTGATGAAGCAAAAATATAATAAACATACTGACTGTAACTGTATTCATAGATAAATCATTTAATAAAAACCTGTGAACACTTGAATGGAATACATTTTTTATCGATTGAATGAAGTGTTGAATTACGTAATGCCCGGTACGCTTTGCACTGTTACATTAACACTTACTACACTTACCGCTCTTCAATATGGGAACAGAATAAAGTGGCTTGTGCGGAGCTGGTTGGTCAGGGAATGTTTTACTTCCTGTTAATGTGAGAATTCAAGAACATCAAAGTAGACAGTGTCCATTGGTGTTTCTGAAAAGCCCTCGGTCTGGTCCTACTCCAACTCTATAAGAGCCTCTCGTCCTCATTGTGGTACATTTTGTTTTACGTGCTGCCCACTTGACTGTAGTACCCTCCACTGGAAGTCCAATCCTCTCGTACAGCAAAGCCCTCACAGTGCGACGCTTAAACAACATGCAGCATCTTGTAAACACATGGGGTTTCCAAGTAAAAAATTAAATAACTAATTATGGACAGATCATGAAAAGACTTTACATTGACACATTTGACAAACGTGAACGTGTACGTGATGAAATTCCCTCCTGACTCAGGTTCCAAAGAGCATAACAAAGACCTGCAAACAGGAAAAAATGTAAAAAGGAATCATCGGTCAAAGGACTGATCGGTGTTTCGAGATATACGGCTACCCTGGTGTTTTTGCTCAAAAAAGCATGACTTACCTCGAACTTAACATAAGATAGTTTGTTCAAATTAGGGCTGTACAGTATGGACTGAAATGTATATCACGGTATGATTTGAGGCATAGACGGTAACGGTATTATATCACGGTATGTTAATTTTAACTTCTAATTTCGATATAAATGCTTATGAAGGGGTAAAATACTGGTTAGGCAGCAAAACTGCATAAAAAAAATGAAAATCTTTTCTCAAGTTACTTCCATCTTTGAAAAACACTAATGTTTAATGGTATGGATTTCTTTCTCCACTTGCTCACGGACCTTGCCGTAGGTATAGTTATGGCATCTCAAAATGGCTGAAATGTGTGGGCGGGCAGGTAACGCATAGGTACCTGTGATCGAGTGTTTTGACCATCTCTTTAAAGCCCTTTCTATCGACATTTTGTAACCTTACATAGGTAAACAGTGACGGAGTTTGTTACCTCGTTCCACCGCTGGCATTTTGTCGTAAGGACTGGCTTTGGAAAATGCCTGCGGAAGCAAGGTCTGATATGCAGAGACAGCTTCACGCCAACAACGTCTGTCTCGTACGGTGTGGAATGAGACGAGAGCTCATGAAGGGACTATCGCTGAATCCTCAGACGCCAGCCTTCCGAGTTGCACGTTTGACGTCGATTCCAGTCTCAGAGCATTCATAGCGTTCCTGTTTGACTTTGTGATTGTGGCATGAAATTGGCAAGTCGCTGTTTATTGTTAGCTACATTAGCCTCTTTAGCAAACCAGCCCGAAAACAAACAACACAACTTTACATTTTATTGCACGCACAATACAATGTAAACAGCCATCCACATTAAACACTGGCCAGAAAGCGCTACAAACATCTGTACACACCATGGCTTTGGCATACATTCTCAGTGTCGGTGCCCCTTCGTCGAAGTGCCCCTGAAAAGGCTCTTAGACATCACAAAATTAACAGGACGCGAGTTCGGAGCACAGCAGAACGTCACAAACTGGTTGGTGGAGAGTGGCAACAACGTAGGATTACACTAGTTTCTCTAATTAGGGTATTCCCTTAGTTAAAATGAGAAAATGTCATCTATTATTATGCTCAAGATCATATAAGACATACCAATAAAAAAAAAAAAAGTAATAATAATAGATTTTGGTTTCAATGTGAGTCATTTTAAAGCAGAATAGTTTCCAAGCAATCCATTCGTCCACTACATCACGCAAACCTTTCCTTTAGTTTCTTTATTCCAGCCATTGGCTACTCATTACTTGCATCACAATGTATCATACAACAACACAGTGATTCTGCTCAGTCATTGGCTGATTCATGCGGGCTGGTAAACAGATTAACGGCGCTGTGTGATATGTCCTCTCGTGGCTATCTATGATTCGAGTTTCACACTGCTGGTAGAAACAGCAGGAATTCAGGGACCACAGGCTAAATTCTGACTATAACTGTTCCCAGCTGTCTTAGTTGCCTATCTATTGCATCACCGTGCAAAGGCTACAGAGTCCCAATGCTTTAAAAAAACATTTCATACTCTCCTCCCTTCATAAAACATCTCTCACTTTCATCTTAGGAGACTTACTTTATAAAAGCCCTGCCTCTTTTTATCTTGCACTCCCTCACGGAAGATTTTACTTCACAGAAGATGTGACAAAAAAAGGTGAGGTTTCCCTTCTTATCGACCTCTTGTGTAATTTCCGCTGAGGGCTGGAGCAAGAATGAGAGGGCAACAACAAAGGGGCTTGTCCTGTCCAATAGCCAAAAGGGCTACATCGATACATCAGTTATACAGTACAGGAGGACAATAAGCTGGTTCGATTCGAACAAATCTAGCATAAGGACACAGTAGTAATGGAGGGCTAGGCAAGCCTGCTAGCAATAGGGTGAGAGGCTTTGGATGTGTTGGCGTGTGGGGTGCTTGAATCTCACTCTCGAACCATCTGGTGGAGTGCTATGGCTGGCATGCAGCGCCGGTTGACGGTAACTATGTCATGCCTGCTTGTCTGGGGGGGGGGGGGAGGAGGGAGGGAGAGAGGGGGGAGAGAGGGGGGAGAGAGAGGGGGAAAGCATTCTACTGCTAGAGGGGGAGCCTATTCCTTTTAGGCTTTGCTTGGGAGCACTGTTGTTGAGTCATTAAAAAGACAGGCTTTGCTCAAGTCTTTGTGTCTGTAAATATACGATGGGCAACAAGGAACTGAGGAGCACAAGCCTGCAACTTTCACACCGTACTGTAGCATAGAAAAATGTGATGACCTCCTTGAACAACCTTCCATCCAACAAACTGACAGGACTAATGTCACGGCTGTCACTGCTGTCGGCAAATGTAACTCAACTGTGACTTTTCAGTTAAAACTCTATTCTCTATTTATTCACAAACAGTACAGTTTAGTTTGGCCCGGTTTTGGTTTGGGAAGTTTTCAATTCTTGTTTGTTTTGGTATTTTTCCTGGAGTAGCCGAGGAAAATCTCGACATTGAAACTCAACCAATCTTAAGACTCACACAATCATTATTGACATTCGAAATCGGTCCCAGACCGGTCTCTGACTCCAGTTAAGCAGTGTTTCCCATACATAGACTAATGTGTGGCGCAGCGCCACAGAATGAACACCGAGCGCCACAAATTGATAGTGTTTTTGTTGTTTTTTTTACACGATTTTGAAATATAAATATCGTTCCGTTCATTCATCTCCGCATAGCACTCTTTCTCCCTGTCATTCTCATTCACACACGCACTCCCACACAGAGACAAGCACGCATTCATGCCAATGGTGCGCAGATACACGACCAGTTATTGGATAAACCCGCGTATCACTGATACACTGCACTCGCACTGACAGCGGATTCGCCCGCGCCTCCTCTTAACGCGCCTACAAAGGAAAACCCCAAGCAGCGGGATATTTGCGATTAATATGAAATGCGGTTATAGTTTATATATATTGCGGTGTTAGGCCCCGAGCCCGTTGTGCCGGCGATTTGAATTCGCTCTGCAGCCGGGACTGGAGATCGTGAAGATCAGGAAGTGGGCCGGTCCACTTTGAAATGTATTTTGTGCACGATTGCTCGATTACACGAATAAGCGAACGCAAACCCCCCCCCCTCGTCAGGACTCCATGTCTTACCCCCCCCCCCCCCTCCTGTCAGGAGTCCATGTCTAATCTTCCCACCCCCCCCCCCGTCTAGAGTCAACGTCCTACACCCCCCCCACACACACACATTGCTACCTGGTCTGTGGGAAACACTGAAGACGCATGTATTTATCAGCCAATGTGTAAAGCCAAGCCTTTTTCTGCCTGATAACGGCAGAAAGATTGATGATGGGGAGGACCTCATTCCCTCCTTCCCAGGTGTGCCTCAGACATTTCGTTTTTCCAGCTCGGAAGGTCAAGAGTAGATCCTTCTACTCTTGCTCTCCTTCTTGTACGCTTCTCAATTGACATTTTGGATTCAAGAGAACCACAAGCATAAGGGAAGTGATTATTTTTGGACTGATAATGTGTGTGTGTGTGTGTGTGTGTGTGTGTGTGTGTGTGTGTGTGTGTGTGTGTGTGTGTGTGTGTGTGTGTGTGTGTGTGTGTGTGTGTGTGTGTGTGTGTGTGTGTGTGTGTGTGTGTGTGTGTGTGTGTGTGTTTGTGTGTGTGTGTGCACCTCACCATCCAGAAGAGTTTGACCACGTATTTCCCATAAGCGTTGTAGAGTGGCGTGTGACCGCTGGCCACTTTGCACAGAGAGTAGATGTGCTCCCAGGGCCTCCACCTCTGGTCTGCAGCGCCATCAACACCACCATGGCACCACAGCTTCCACACGATGCCGATCTCACTGATGATCCACCTCATCATCTGCGAGAGGGAAGGGACATTGACTTCAAGTTTGTTGCATTGATATAGCACATCTGAAATAACAGTTGGTTGACCAAGGTGCTGAAGATACAATATTAATATAAGAGAAAAGAAAAACACAGGTCACACAATCAGACTTGTAGCGTTTAAAGGAGCGCGTACATAGGCAAGTTTAAAACAACACATAAGACACATATATCAAATGGAACCAAAGGTTACAGATGAGATATATGGGTTTAAAGTTGACTTTTAAACGAGTCACCAGTAGGGAGGTAGATTCATCACAATCCATAAGGCAGTCAATCCATAAAATCCCATCGCTTGATGCTTCGGTTGTTTTACCCGATTCCTGACCGATGAGCGCCGCGTGCCACATCGGAGTGACCACCATTATTTCTGTCAGATTCACACTCATACACTCAGTAATTGTTGACAGATAACAGGGACGGACAGACATATGATTAGACCCATACCGATACACATTCTGTCTGATATTACCTCACTGCCAATCAGATGACCGTTGGCTGGGATCAGGTCAAATGCTGCAACAGTCTCAACAACTGTAGGAGTCTGTAAAAAAGCAAAGTATATATCACACTCTGATATGATGTATACATAGAAAAACTGAACTGATAGAACCTATAAACAGAGACTGAGGACAGAAACATGACATATCATTTTAAATTTGCTGTCAACTCTGAAGTGCTGTGTTAGCGTTGGCGATTAGCTTACTGGGATGGGGCAAATGTGTGACACCAGAACAGAGAAGCATGTTAATAGATTAATCTATCTAGCTGCCTTTGATCTGTCTAGACTTGAAGTTCAAAGTAAATTAATTTGATGTGGAGAAGCGATTATTCTCTCTACGTCTAACAGATATCTATCTATCTTAATGCTATGTCCTTTTTGTAGATTCCTTTCTGCCCGTTGGTAAATGTTAACCTTTGTATTAAACTACACATGAACCTTGCAGATGTTAACCAGTTTACACATTTTTTCTGTTGAACCAGACACTTTTTAGGACCTTTTTATGACCTCAGGTATGTAGCTGTATGTAAGAAAAAAGGCCTGACGACGTAGTGTACTGAGACAAGATAACCCACTTCGTCTACCTATGAAAATTCTTTATGAACAGAAAAACAACCCCTTACTCTCAACTCAACAATTTACTAGAGTAAGGGCATTTACAAAATTACCAAAAAAATGTAACTTGTTACCTTGTTGACAATGAACTCTGAAGGGCGTTTCCATGAGTGTACTTTTAAAGATGAAGGCAGGCTAACTTTGCCTTCAGGCTCTTCATAGAACATTGTAGCCTAATGAGAATTACAGCATGCAGGACATAGTTAGGTATTACCCATGCACTGTTATAATGAATGAGACTATTTTTAATAATGAATGATAAACATAATATTATTTTCTGCACCACACTTGGACTCTTGCCCAGTTTTCCATCTTTGGGACCTTTGGCTCCATCCCATTTCTCCCCGTTGACTTCTGCCTCGCTCCACTCCGGCCAGACAAGACACCTACACCTCCTGAGCTCTCCTAGGCCATCAGAGACGCTGCCTACCAGGGATCCCGCTCTGAAACCACGTGACGCAAACAGCCATCTATCAGGATTGTTCCTTCGACATTATCATATCTCAAGTAGCGTGTGACATGCTGTGCGTTTGCATGCAAAGCTTCGTAACCAGCATGAGACTACCGCAATGCCATGTCCCGAGGTGTTGTGGACAGTAACTAAACCTCAGAGAGAGAGAGTGTGTGTGTGTGTGTGTGTGTGTGTGTGTGTGTGTGTGTGTGTGTGTGTGTGTGTGTGTGTGTGTGTGTGTGTGTGTGTGAGAGACAAGCTGGGTGAATGAGTAACTGAGTGAGAAGGGCTCACTGTCCTAGGGCTAGAGCTAACGCTATGAAATCCCTTTTTACGAGTTAATGATTGTGAAATATACATTAGCATATTAGTTTAGCGTTTTCTACTACCTGATAATAAAATATATCAACCAAGGTATTATATGGCAGTTTAAATGGCAGCAGGACAGAAACGACATATCTTTCTGGTTAAATTCAAAAAGAGATGTGACTAGGCTATTTCGCTAGAAGACGACAGAAACGGGTATGTTTAGCTGACCAACAGTGATCAATAATTAAGCTAGCGAGGCCTACTTGCACTATTTGTTGTGCCGCCAAACTTACTCCTTAGTTGATGCCTGGCCTTGTGATGATGTCAGTCGGCTCGAAGACTCTCTTTTCTTAGGCGGTCCCTTGGACATTGCAGTTGGTTGAATGAAACATACGAATACAACTTAATGAAAGGGAAATCTCCGGCAGCAGAATGAACCCGAACAACGTACAGAAATACAGCCGCGTGCGTCTCTAACGTTTGTTTACATGGTTGGTTGCTAGGCAATCTCCTGCAACTCCCGGAACTCAAAATACAGGGATCATGTGATGGGATCGAAGGGAGACGGATCCCTGGGGGCTCAACCATTCAGATCTGTATCAAAATAGCGTTTATATGGTGGTTTATATATTTTCATGCACAATTCATTAGTTAACAGTTCCCGGAAGATATTAGCTTGGACTACCTCTCATCTACTGATATTGCTGACATTAGTTTCGGCCTATGTACAGTATAGACATGGATTCAAAAATGTATACAACAGTCATTGGTTAAAATGTTTATTCTTGTAGACGTTTATTCTCATGGGAACACCATATATAATCGAAATTACATGTTAAAAAGATTTCACTATACAGAGATTATTATTCCCCATGTCAAGAGATTATAATCCTCTGTCAAATGATCTTGTTTTATCAGTACACGATTTAACACATAAACAAACACCAGTTAAAATACATATTTTAGACATTTATTTTTTTACCGTTACAAAAAAAACCTTCATTTTATTCATTCAGACCTATTTCATAGCAATGTCCTTTTGTGTCCTTCAGTGTAGGGTCTAGAGAAAACACTGACAATGTGACACACCTATATATTAAAAATAAACACCAAATCAACACTTCTGGAACACTATTTTACATGCTGTACCGTCATGAAAAGGCTAGAATGAAGAACTCTGGGAGGAAAAACTATTTGTGGCTTGAAGACCAAAAGACATGACAGAGAGATGCCCATTTTCATTCAATTATTTTTAACATGAAATTCTTATTGATTTTAATAGATACAGATGGATTTAAAACATTAGGCCGGACATTTATAAAGGCATTTGAATCCATTTAGTCCGCTTTTCGGGTAAGCCTCTCAATATCGTCTGCTTTGTCAGACACAAAAGCAATGCGTCTGACGGGGAAGTGCGTGAGATGGATGAATACTGATCAAAGAGACCGGGGGAAATATACCCTGACAGTTTGTTTTCTCAATGACGATGGATGTGTCAGTGCCATATTTTCAGCACCTTTAACATTCGTCACAGTATAATGGCTCGGGGGGGGGGGGGGTTTCTGGGTCAGGGAGAGAGGCAGCAAAGATTATAATTTACAAAAAAAGGACAAATCTTGAGAACAGAATGGAGTCATTTGTATGCATATCATCTTAAACGCTGCCTTTTCCTCCCCAAGCGATTTATCTGCATCTGTGGTTGGTGGGGGGGGGGGGGGGGGCAATACATTTGGCAGTGCAGTGGAACAAAGAGAGACATAGTCCATACAGGCCCTAGGTCACACAAGGACAAGACACACCGCCGCATGGACGCATGCGTAGGCATTGGTAGGGCAGCAAGGTTCTGGGTCTGCGTGGGGGCTGGAGGGCCGAAGCGGCACTAGCAGCAGCCCGACTTGCTCTCCGCAGCCACGGTCTCCTGGTGCAGCTTGATGCGGTCTCCGTTGGTCTCCTCGTAGGGCAGGCCCTTGTCATTGGCCAGGATGTTTTCTACCAGGAAGCGCGCCGCCTCGTCCACGTTGATGTTGTCCTGAACGAGAACACGAAAACATGGCAAAAAGGTTGAAGGTAAAGAAAATTATAAAACAGGCCATCACAAATCCAGAAGCCCTCAATGGGAAACAACAGAAATGGGAAATTACTAAGTAGAGTCATTACAAAATGAATAGCCTCATTATTATCACACCGTTTAATAGTTTACACTTTGATCTCCCATCGCTTCACTGTGTTCTCATTAGTAGCTGCTTGTCAAAGAAAAATTTGACTTGAAACCATAAGAACGTCTGACGCTACAACACAACACATCCCATTCTGCTAGTTTTATCTAAAGTATTTTTGTGGGAGACAGTCTTCGGGATACAAACACACACCTTTCTGTCTTTTTCTTTCTCACTCACTCAGTCAGCAACTCATACACTCGCCTTTTATGACACACACACACACACACACACACACACACACACACACACACACACACACACACACACACACACACACACACACACACACACACACACACACACACACACACACACACACACACACACACACACACAGAGGTTTAGAACAAAGAAGTTTCCACAACACCTCGGGACATGGCATTGCGGTGATCTCGGGCTGGTTAGGACGCTTTGCATATAAACACACAGCATGTCACACGCTACGCATGCTGACGTCTGCTCCTCCTTCCTTGCTAGTCGGGAAGCTGTCTGCTGCCCGGCCACTTCAACCCCCCACCCCGTAACACACATCACATGACTCAGCATGGGATGGGTTTTGATTACAGTCACACGTAATGACTACGGAGCCAAAGGGAGGTTCCAATACCATGCAATGAGCCAGCACTGCATACCTGCAGTCAACAAGCCTGAGGTGTGTGTGTGTGTGTGTGTGTGTGTGTGTGTGTGTGTGTGTGTGTGTGTGTGTGTGTGTGTGTGTGTGTGTGTGTGTGTGTGTGTGTGTGTGTGTGTGTGTGTGTGTGTGTGTGTGTGTGTGTGTGTGTAAGAGAGGAAGAATAGTCATAGGCCGTCAAATAAGAGTTTGGGTGGTTCCAGTCATGGAACAAGCCCTCGTGAAATGTCTGAACTCGGTGTCAGGCAGAGATGTCCCCTTCAAATGAAGTTAGGCATCTCTGACCGGTAGAAGTGTCACATGCAGCGCTCGCGGCGCTACGTCTGTCACGCCGTCCCTGGAAGCAGTCAGGTTCACACAGGGGTTTGGGGACCAATTGGGATTTATGTTTGATTATGCTGCCATTGAAAGAAAATGTGGAAAATTGGTTGGAAATATATTGCGGGAGGGGGGGGGGGACATGTTACTTTGTTAGCCATTCTGGACTACAGCTTGCAAATTGAACCAATGGGTAAAACCTGACCAAGAGTGTGCTTATGTGATGAAAGTTGCATTTACTGTCCAAAGATGCATGGCTACACAGCCCATGAAACAATGAACCTGCAGTGAACAGGTTCTGTTCAATGCATTTCTTTGTTTTAAAAGCACAAGCTGATTGCGGTTTAGCATGTATGTTTGTACAATGCATACATTTGCGTTTTGTGCATTTTGATGAACTGTATCAACAATAATTCAGGATACCATCGTAGACACCCACGATTCGGATAAACATTAAAACCCATGAAGCATGTGTTTTTATTTGTATTTAATCCGTTTAGATCTTAACTAAGACTGATCAAATAAGTGTGTGTTACACAAGCGGTATTATGACCAAAAAAATTTGTTTCAGCTGTTTAACTCAACATGATTCCTGAAAAATGACCCCAAGAGGGGTTTCTCTCAGCCAGTATTGGAACTGGCTTTGCAAGGCAGCTTAAAGTCTATCTTGTACTTTTCATTTTCACTGGTCACTAGCATCACTGTTTATAACGTCCATTGTGGATTTCAAAGACATTTTTTAGAAGGGGATTCATTACACATCCGTCACATTGTTGGTGTGATGCGATGGGATTCCAACTGGCTGTAAAAATATATACCTCAAATATAGGATATTTATCTAATTTGAATGACACGTAACTTTTGTGAACTCTGATATGCGGCTTAAACTGTACAATTTGCATGGACAGACAGGAATTATTATGCAATCCTGAAATGGCTTGTGGTTCAAATTTACTTCTTTTTTTTATCTGACCATGGCAGGTATCTCACGAGATTCATAACAGTGAATGACTTTGTATTTCTTTTTTACAAAATAGAAATTATACAACAAGTGTGTGTGTGTGTGTGTTTGTGTTCTATTTCCAGAATGCCTGATCGTTTCTAGAGCGAGTCTTTCCCAGTCTCTCTCTCTCTCATATCTCACCTTAGCGGAGGTCTCAAACCAGCCCAGGAAGCCCGTCTCCCGGCAGAAGTTGTCCATGAGCGACGTGTTGCTGGTGGTCTCCTTCTTCTGGTCACACTTATTGGCCAGCAGCACCGAGGGGATGGGGCTGCCGTTGGCCAGCTTCACCTTGCTGTCCAGGTCGTGCTTCCACTTGGACACCGCCTCGAACGTGGAGCCCCGCGTCACGTCGAACACCACGAAGGCCCCGACAGCCTCCTTGTAGTACACCCGCGTCATGTTGCCGAACCGCTCCTGACCTGGTGGCGCAGGGTCGCTCAGAGGATTTAGTACGATTATTCACTTGTATCATAATAATAACAAAATAAATGTGTTTTCCAGAAGAAGCTTGTTGGCATGAGCAAAGGAGCAAACGCCCACCGTATGAAGCACTGCCTACTGCTATGTTGGAAACATTTGTAGAAAAAAAATGACTCTTAATATTAAGAGGGAGATTTAAACTAACAATGACCCTGGATAGGTCTGATGAAGATTGACCACGTCCTCTCGGACACAGTCAGGCGTGCATTGGTCAATAGAATGTAGATAAACGGCAGAATTGGCAGGAGCTATGGCACTAGTTATAAATTAATAGGATGGCAGCTTCAAAGAGCTGTGTGGTGTTTCCCCTGGAATGTTTGGGGATTTTCTGCTTCAGGTTATACGTTTTTATGTAACAGATTACAACTTCGTATGCAATTGCAAACCGGAACAACAGGATTGTGGATGGGGAATTCCACCTGGTGTTTCCTCCAAATATAAAACCAATAGAGGAACCGGCCTCTTGAGCAAGACATGAATAAATGGATTAATAAATAAATACGATTTTCTTTCAGCATACCTTTCAATCTCTTTAAGTCCATGAGGCACTGAGGGCCGTTCTTTGGTCAGGGGGGAGGGAGGGGTTCAATGGGTAACCCTTTGAGTCACATCAAGTGGTGGTCTGCATTCATCCCTACCTGTCTGTTCACATTATCTGTTCTCAACTTCTCTACCCTCAAGTCTGCCAACAAGCAGGCAGAGACAGAATAAGACCCTCAAGTGTGGTTTAACAAAAGGTTGAATACTAGTTCTTGACTAAAGACACCTAGGAGAGCACATGCTCACAACACTTACAGTAGACTCAAAAATGTATCCTCATTGGAGATGTAAAAATCAGACACATTATCCATCTATTCTATATTAAGAGCGCAGTTGTATAGCGAGACATGACTGAAGAGAGAATTCACAGTAAATGTATGTATCCACAAGAGGAGACGTCACACTGTCTAAATTTATTTTAAGCATCAAATAAAGTATTGAGTCTATCAGGCAATCAACCACTGACCACACATATTACATACATTAGCTACAGTCTCGCAGCCACATATGATAGATTCAACATCAGGGTTTTTTCTAAACAAGGGAACAGGGGCGCTGCGCCCCGATACTCCCGGCGTGCGCCATCCTACCGAAATGCCGACTGAACCTGTCAGACTTGGATCTGTACTTACATGCTGCTGTACAACATACACTATTTCTCAAAACGATCTTTTCTCCGCGAAAATATCCCAACACCACCACCTGACAATGTGTCTGATCCTCAAATAACTTATAATTACTCCAAAAATATTCCGATCCGAATTGGAGTTTCCCAGACCGAGTCGACATGCTAAGGTTAAAGTTATTAGCTGCTATGTATTTGAATGGGTTTTTGGTCAAGGCGCTAAGATGCTAAGCAAGTATACAAGACCATTCCAGTTCTCTCTGCACAAAGCGGTTTCAATGAACGACAGAAATAAACAAATGCTGAGTGTTGATCAAGAGTTTTGCGAGAGCAAAACGAACAGTCGAACAGGGTTCCCTGTTACCAGGGAACCCGTAGCAGGGGACTAAATGGCAGCTGCACGGCCGAATTAGCCCAATAAAAGTGTAGTAACCCAGAGAACCAGCTACAACATAGTTTTCATCCAAACGAGCCGTCTTTAGCGAACGGTGAATTGCATTGGCTTCTACGAGCAGTCGGCTTTCAGCCGCGAGCTTAGGGACCGTCTGCAAAGTGCAAAACTGAATTGCATTGGCTTCTACGAGCAGTCGGCTTTCAGCCGCGAGCTTAGGGACCGTCTGCAAAGTGCAAAACTGAAAACGACAACAATAGTAACATTTCTATAGCGTCGCCATTATTGACTCTAGAGCCCCAAAACTTGTTCCATAGAGGCATGGCACAGGAGGTCTACCATGACTAACGCTACCTTGAACCACCTCCTCAGGATCAGTATTGAGGGGCCTGCAATTGATCAATTTGATTTTGACAAGGCAGTGAGCCGTTGGGGCAGTCTCAGGAACAGACGGCTGCTGTTGTGATTTGTCCTACTTAATAAAAGTTTTGCCAATATTTTTGAAATTTGTCGTGTTTATTTACAGGGTAAAGTTGTACAAGTCTACCAAAAGTTGATAGTATTTTAGTTTTTCAGGATGACCACAAGAGCTAGAATTTCTCTCTAAGATAGCCTCAGAATGTACCATTTAATCATTATTTTTTCAAAGGCTTCGCGCCGTGGGGGGGGGGACCCCCCTTCCACACCATCCCCCGCATCGGTCGCGTTGCTCCCTCGGCTTTGCGCAGGGGTCTGCTCCCTGCTACTTTTTTTTTCTAGAAAAACCCCTGAACATCATCATCTTCCTTATGATACATTCCCAATAAGACGGCTGCCAACGTGAAGGTTACGCAACAATCCCAGACCGCGGTCACCGTGCAGTTTGGCCAACATTCAAGTTCCAAATACCAAAATAGCAGCGTTGAGGAACTGCAAACAGACTTCCTTTTTTATGCGCTTTCACTACACTAGCACCACAATCTCTTTCTCTTACAGCCGGGCACATATGTGACAGGGTAGGGGTGTGAGCAAGCCAGGGAACATGCACCGCAGGGCCTAGGGGCGCTGCCAGTAATTGCTTGTAATTGAGTGTCTAATTTTAGCCCCCGTAACCTCAGGTGAGTTCAGGAGAGGCATGACACAGTGGAACGGAGAGCCGCGAACCCGAAGGATAAAGAACCTCTCTTCCAGGGCTCCGGGAGCCTCCGAAAATTGCTATTTTACATCATTCATGAAATATTATAAGTTTCACTGCTGACAGTAGACAGCTTTATTAAAGGAAGTGAGAATTTAAACCAAAAACAAACCTGTCTTAATCGAAGATATTTTTTAGAGATTTCTTTTGGGGTTTTTATTTTGTGGCTTTAAGTGAAGTGAGAGGGGTAGCAGCTTGAAGGTTCTCGACTGCAGAGTCAACGATTGGCAAAACAAGTATCACTCCCCTGATTGTTGGAAATGGCAGCTCTTTGCTTTTCAATAAAAAAGGTAGGATGTGACAGGGGTATCATGCATAGCTTTGAGAGTAGATGAATACATAATGTTATGGTTTATTGGGTTCGGTGAAATTCACGCTAGCTGGCATTGAACAGAGTACCGCTCAGAGGTCTATGAGGAGTCTAAATTTCTTCCGCACCAAGGTGAAGGAAGATTATCGGTAAATGAATAGCGGCTAGCCGGCTACCAATGCCGTTTTTCTTGTTTTTGGACTCGAGGGACGCTGCAGTGAAATGTGTTGCTCTCCAAGTGTATAAAGAACACAGATTGGCGCAATCAATGAAAGGGTGGAAAGTACAAAGGGAGGAATGGACGTGACTTTCAAGCAGTGTTTCATCTCACTTCCGTAAACAGGGGATTAACTTATTGTGATCTGGGTTTATCATTAGAAGATGATTAAAATGATGACGAGATGCATGCCTAAACACAGCTATACCCATACACAGTAAAGTCTGAAATACATAAAAGCTTTGCAAGGTTCATTAATGTTGATCGGTAATGATTATTTTTAGGTTATTGAGGTGCTATTGGGTAGGAGTCTACAACCCTATAAGTGACAGCCAGCCCCACCATATCTGACATTGACCAGACTCGTTTTAGCAAACCCCACAATGTTCAATAGGAACATAAGAACAACGGATGCATCAAGCTCAGCAGCAATCTAGATTGCAATCTTTTATTTGAATTATTTCATTCAAATTCACTGAGCTATACTCTGAGAGGGTTCATAACTTCGGTAACTTTGCCAACATTGTTGCATATGGAAACTCTTCCTAAGGATACTAAAAATGACCTCACGAGTATAGTTAGATATAACTGTTTATTAGATAAAAATGTAACTGTGTGTGTGTGGCGACCGTGTGTTTCCTTAATTGCTTCACTTTTTAAAACAGACAAACTTAATGAATATAGCTCTTGCTGTTTGGAAAAGCAAACAGTTGTTTGATTCATTCCTGAGGGGAAGCTTGGTGGACGACCGCATGCACTCAGATTGGTCTTGTGTGCAAAAATGAAAGATTCCTAAAGCTTTAAACTGTCAAAATCCACAGAATCCTGCACTGATCCGGGCTATCCCTGTAAGACCATGAGCATCAATGACACTTTTGAACGTGTGAAACAGAAACACCTCATTAAAAGAAAGCCACTGGTTAAAGACACGATTGGATTATCATTGTGTGTGCGTGTGCGTGTGTACAGACAGAAGTATCATCATTATCCATAGCCCTAGCAACTCCAGTCTCCTGCGCTTTATAGGCGCATAAGTCTGAGGGTGGGTTGCCATAGAAACTGTCCAAGCCAGACATTGCAGTAGCAGACACAGCAGTCTTCCCGTTTGTTGGGAGGCAAATGGCTGTGAGACTTCAAACGACAACCCCCTTCCCTTACACCACCAGAGCTACCATCTCTAACTCTGAAATAACATCAGTGTATTGTACACTAAACTAAACCAAAGTTTTGCTTGCAGCCCCCACCGAACCTAGAGAGACCTGCAGAAAGGCTGATGTACACGTGACCTGCACGTTTAAATCCCAACAAACAGCACGTGAGAGGTGACCAGCGCATCCAGAATGCGGCAGCGCGCCTCGTCTTCAACCTACCGAAGTTCTCCCATGTGACCCCCCTCTTCCGGGACCTCCACTGGCTCCCTGTAGTAGCTCGCATCAAATTTAAGACGATGGTACTGGCATACAAGGCAGTCGATGGAACTGCTCCTGCCTATCTCCAAGCATTGCTAAAGCCACACACCCCAGCTCGATCCCTCCGCTCAACTACCTTAGCTGGACGTCTGGAACCTCCATCGCTAAGAGCTAGCAAAGGCCGTTCAGCAAAGTCACAACTTTTCTCGGTTTTGGGACCTCAGTGGTGGAACGAGCTCCCTGCCGCTCTCAGGACCGCTGAGTCGCTCACTATCTTCCGAAAAAGACTCAAGACTCACCTGTTCAGAGTCCACCTCGACACTGCATAGCCATCCCCCCCCCTTCTGGCCACCATTGTATTGTATTGTATTGCATTGTATTGTATTGCACTGTATTGTATTAGAGCACTTAACTGTGTAGCAACTGCTGCCATCATGGCTGTAACACGGGAATTGATTAGCCTAGCGATTGTGGTACTTGCACTCTAGTACCACAATCGTGGTACTAGAATCCTGGTTCTATGAACATCCTTTCTGTACCGACAGCGATATATTGATGCACTTCTTATGACAAATGTACATATTGTAAGTCGCTTTGGATAAAAGCGTCTGCTAAATGCCCTAAATGTAAATGTAAATGTGACCTTCTATTACCTTCTAAGTGCTGGTAAAATAGTTTGGATTGAGGCGACATCTCCTAAGTTTGAAAGAGTAATACGCACATAGTTCAGCTCCCCCCAACTAACAGTAACACTCCACTGAACCCATTGCTGGTGGTTGCCTCTCTCTCGCTGTTTGGCTCTCTCTCTACATAAAGCCCTGGCACGAGGCGGCCCAAGCCTCTTTACTCCATGCCACAGTGTAATCATCCTGTCCCCGGCACAGGGGAGTGCACAAGAGGGCTGCAATTCTGGGCTAAGACCGGAAAGGGCAATTCCCCCGTATCACATGCTTCCACTGCCACCACGGGAGCCCGTCCTATTCCCAGCCGTGATCACCATCATTCCACCAAGACCGTATCATTATGAAAAGGAACAAGTAAAGAAAAAAAAAGAAAGGACTAGATACATCTCTGGTCCTTCTCCCTTCGGAAAAGTCTTCATGAGGAGGAGTTTGCCATTTCCGAACAATTGAACAGCTTAATGGCTGGTCTTCTTAATGAATGAGTCAACCTCTGACTTCCACTATGCTTCCAGCGGATGTTTTTTCCCTTTTTTTCTGTTGGTATTGTTAATAATGAGTACTCAGTATTCATCTCCGCTGTAGTCAAACATTCTGTGGTTTATTTTATTATTTTTTGTCCATCTTGGGCTGAACCTGTTTGGATAACGCCTGACTCGAAACTTCTTGCACGACTCGTCTTGACGAATTATATCCATGTGTGAGTGTGCGCGTGTCTCGTGTATTATTCACCCTCTCCGTTCTTCTGATAGAGTGGTATCTGGGAGTGACAGGCAGACTGCCTCCCCTGGCATGTCGGTCCTAGATGCCTCTGCTTGCCGGGGCCCAAAACGGTGGCAGAGTTACTTTGTGTTTTGTACTTCAAACCGGCAGCTGCCAATCACACCCACACCCATCCCATCCCCCATGGTAGACAAGCTAACCGTTGTGACAAGCCCCTTGACGCATATCCCATTCGCCTGCGCCCCAAAGTTAGCCACGCCGCGAGCAACGAGGTCCAATCTAAAAACAGCAGTCAACCATCCTGCTGCTCTGATCCGTCGCATCTTATGGGAGGGACTCGAACTTAAGCCTTTGGGACGACAAAACACAACTACGACGCAAGCAAAGAAACACGATCAACCTCTTGGAAATACTTCCAGATTTCCATTCACGTGTTGTGTATTGTTGCTTGCTATGTCTTATTAGTGTTATAAAGACCAACATTGGTGCCACTTCCACACACACACACACACACACACACACACACACACACACACACACACACACACACACACACACACACACACACACACACACACACACACACACACACACACACACACACACAGTTGAACCATGAGTGAGAGGGCCTCCAAACAGGAATCCCATTCTTTACAAAGCACCAGCAGGTCTCTAATCTTGCGGCGTGATAAGCATAAGTTCTAGTGTGACATCTTCCGGTGCGGTCTCCTTGAGAAAGCTCAAAGGAGTCCAGTATGATACAGACTTACAGAGTAGAGGAGGGTATATCTTGTTGTACTTCAAGGCAACTTTCTCTTCCTGTCGAAGTAGAGAGGCTTGATAGGTCGAAGCCTTGTTTTATGTGCCTTCATGTAAAAGTATTTGAGGTTCCTGTAATCCATCTATTGAGCTACTGAATACATTTACACTCTTAAAGAGTCACAGTTAGAGGCCTGCTACAATAATGAACTCAATAAAACTAGAGAAAAGGAATAAGGAAAGAACACGGATGACATAACTTCCATCCACATATAAAAATAAGCTCTTTTGAACCCAGCTTGCCTACTTATGAATGATTAACTACATCCTTATGCACAGAAGGGGGTAGGTTACTAAATGTGCTCCATTGTCTGAATTGGACTTCATTACACAATTCTCTTTAAATGGGGTGGCTAATTCAAATCCAACTCAAACACAGTTCAGTCCACACACACACACACACACACACACACACACACACACACACACACACACACACACACACACACACACACACACACACACACACACACACACACACACACACACACACACACACACACACACACACACACACACACTTAAAGTGACGTATGATGATTGCAATCACATAGTCTGTCAATATTTTCAAATAATCATCCAGTGGAAGCGACCGAAATCAAAAATAGTATTTACTGTGGCAATAAACCTATCCATTTAAAATGTTTTGTCTGCCCCCTAATTAAAGGTGAAAGTGATAATCTAACAATAGTTGACATAATGTAAAAAAAAAAAAAAGAGATAAAATACATGGTTGTCTGTAACCTGACAAAAATTACTGAATACCTCTCAATTAATGCTAAAATACAACAATCAACCAATCTACAATCTTGAAATGTTTATGTTATGATCATGTGATGTGGAGAACCCATAATGGAATGCAGCGCGCTGCAACCAGTGTTGCCAGATTTGGCGGAAAATCTGGTCCTATCTGGCAACACTGCTCCCCACCGGTCCACATAGCGCTCCTCTGTTCAGGGCGGAATAACGTGACCTACATTCCACTGCCAATTAAGCGGCTCAGGGCTCCCACGTATCCATCGCTCCAGGTTTTAGTGATAAAAAAGGGAAAGACCATTGAGCGATGTATATTGTTGACATATTAAGAATCTTAATATGCAAATAATCAATGTTTAAAGGCAGGCTCATATCTTAATTTAAGATATGAGCCTGCCTTTAAGTATTGATTATTTGCATACCGGGATTCGCGTGTAGGTGTGAAGACGCACACTACAATGGAAAACGTCGTTCCTCTGGAGGAAAGCCACGGTTTGAAACATTACTTTAGTGTCACAAATACAAACTTTCGCTTTCTTTTGCCTCATTTGCTTTCAACCAATCATGTTGCTAGATGCGTGGATCTTTAAGCGCGTAATTGGCTAACACACACTCGGCCAGCCCAGAAGTAAACTGTAACACAAAGTGTCAGTAAAAAATGTCTCATCAAACACTTAGTATTTTCCGCCTCCTTAGAAGTTCTGCCATGACAAAGTAAGGTTGCTGAGTCCGAGATTAGTTAGCTAAACCGGGAACCCCGCAACTTAAAAGAAAAGGCTTACCAGCTATATCCCAAAGTTGTAACCTCACCAGGGTTTTGCTGTCCCAGTTGATCACTTTTAGCGCAAAGTCAACACCAATCGTGGCTCTGTAGTGCTGGGAGAAAAGCTGATGCACGTATCTCTTGATGATGCTCGTCTTCCCCACGCCTAATTCCCCGATCACCAACACTTTGAACAAGTACTCCTTGCATTCCGACACCGAACCGCCAGCCATGGTGAGGGTAATCGAAACGAGCGACTACCAACTGTGAGATATGTTCCCTGTTTTACTCGTCCTCTCTCATGTAAAGTGACTTTGAGGCGAGATCACTTTAGAAGTTCGTATCCAAAGGCTGAGGAGAGAAGATGGAACAGAGAGTAGACCTACGTACAGCTCACCCCCACCCACTTACAACCACCTGATAAGTCACAGGACCCGGAAATGTCTAGCATAACAGATTGCGGGGGCCCCGCCCACCACTGAGGAGCGTACAGTAAGAGCACATCAGCGACTGCTGCCTGATACTTACCTGGGGTGCATCACTCCATTCAAGCAAAACTCATACCTTCATTGATTACATTTTAGGGTTTTCAGATATTCTGTGCACTTTTGAAAACAGACTTCTATAAATTTAGCATTTTTTCAGTCCCATAATGAACCGTTTGTTTTGGCTTTTTTAAAAGGTAATCAGGTCGTGGTAATATAAATATTTTCGTTTATTTTACAGTATACTTGCCCAAACACGAAGGCCTATTTCATTCTAGATTTGACAGTGTTAAACAGGTGGCACCCTCATAACTTACATTTCTTAAAATCTTTAAACAACTTCTTGAAACACTATAATAGACCAAAACATTTGGAAATACAATACGATTGCACTATGTCACTGTACATTGTTATTGTGGTACTTGGAAAGTTGCATTTATAGATAAAGAACTAAGAACCATAAGATTAAGTAACTACTTAAATTTATAATACGAGATTTAAGCAAAATTGAAAACACGTAATCTCATTATAGTAAGTAACATTCGGTTACTTTGACAACTGATTATTTTCAAGAGAATACATCCGACTCATACAGTTAGCTTAAAATACCCCAATGCCAATACACTGTTCCTTGACAAGCATCTGTAAGACAATTTCAAAATGTATAAAGTTTTGTTTTTTTTTTTCTCTGCACATTCTAAATGTATAAACATTTACCGATAGTACAAACATACCACTCGTGTGAAAAACAAGAGATGGCTCAACAGTATTACAAACTTTGAGAACTTATACAAGTACTGTGTTCTTCCCCATTACAATGGCACAGCAAACTCCAAAAAACATAAGAAATATCATAAACACTGCATGGTATAGCTCTTTGTCACATCCCCATGCTTAGAAAAGTCGGCTCAGGTATGATTGTGTGTAAACCTAGTAAACAACATTACCATCATCTACAATCAAGCAGACCTTTTATCAGCTACATATTTAAAAAGTGAACGCAGGGTAAAGTCGACAGATTACAGCTTTGATTGGCACATCGAATCCATATCAGGTCATGTTTCACACAGCGCAGGTTTTTAAAAGAGAAGAAGAATTCCATCTCGGTCATATATTCTGTTTCTAATATCGAGCACACACTCCTTTCTCACCCTCTTACCATTCAGCATCGTACTTATCCATAGCAGTGCGGTGATTTAGTACGGCTTTGTTTCTAAAAAAAATTCAATGAGGTCAGAAGAAGAGAAAGAAGCAGAGGCGTATTCTTATCAATGAGAGAAAATCCATCGTTCCCTGTCACACACACAAGCCTGTCTCTACTGCACGTATACAGTGTCGCAAAAGAAAACAGTGCTGGATAATGGTGTCATGATATGCACTTAGCGTAGCGATGTCTTTGGAGTTGGCTTTTGTCTGTATCTTAACGTGCAGCGTTCGCACACAGACCACCCAAACGTAGCCTTCCCTGTTCCTACACTTATCATTATTTTGCTTTTAATTCAGGCTTTTTTTTAATTGCACATCAACTAGACGACAGCTACATCCTTCGTTGTGATTCTGAGATCTGCTTTATAATCCTGTCACATTTTGGCACACAAGCTAGCTAGTTTTGGCACTGTTCCCAGTTGCAGTGTTTCCAGCGAGTCTACGTTGACTCACAGCCCTTCGGAAGCAGCGTACTGCTCTGGCGTTGTTCAGTGTTCCTGAATCGTACCAGGTATTTATATTTCCTATTGAGACAAAATAATAAAAGAAAAAGAAAAACATTGAAGCAAGCAAATGAGAGAGCAAAAATCAGAGGAAACAAAATTTGAGAAAAACTTGATTTAAGTGCAGGGGGATATAGTTCTGTGCTATGCTGTGAATCCTATGTGGTTTAAGTGTTACTGTCATGTTCATGTTTGTCATGTTTGTCGTGTTTGTGCATTGTGTGTGCATTTGTGTGTGGGGGGCATGTCAGGGTGGGCGTGTGCAGTGGCATGCATGTTTTGAGCGTGTGGATGTGTGTGTGTGTGTGTGTGTGTTTGCTTCTCGGTGCACATGTAGGATCTGCGTGTCAGCCCCGGTGGGTATGAAGCATGTCGTTGGAGAGAGTGAAGGTGGATCCCCACAGGTTGCCTGCCCCCCGCTCCCCCACCCCTCACAGCGTGGAGGAGCTCTGTGTGAAGTCCCGCAGTATGGCGGCGCTGTAGGCCGCGCCCGGGGACGTCCCCGGGTAAGAGTCCACTGCCGGGGACACGGAGCCCTCTGAACACACAGAGTCCCTGAAGGGGGAGGGGGGCGACAGAGCCAGGGAGTCCTCCAGCGTCAGCTTGCTCTTGGACAAGCTCTCCTCGTCCTCCTCCACCTCTTCCTCGTCCTTAGAGTCATGCATGTAGCTGTGCAAGAGGTCCAGTTCGTCCGTCTCGGGCCCCTCCTCTCCGAACACCCCTGCTTGGAGGGCCGCCGGAAGGCGAGAGGGGGCCAGAATCTGAGGCGGGGGGGCCGTGTCCGTCGGCGCGGGGCGGGGGTGGGGGTGGGGGTGGGGGAGGGGGACACTGGAGCGATGTGTTTCCACCTCCGCTCGTTGAAAGTGCTCAGCGGCGACGACGGTGCGGCTCGGTAAGGGAGGGGGCAAAAGGGGCGTGTCTGGTTGGGGGCCCGACCCGGGGCGTGTCGGGGGCTGTGGGCAGGCGGGGGTCCAGAGGGGGCGCTGCGAGTCGCCCTCCTCCTCCTCCTCTTCGTCGTCGTCGTCCTCCTCGGCCACGTTGTACAGGGCCTTGGTGACGGGGGGCTCTGTGGGGAGGCGGGGGTCTGTGCCAAGGTCGCGGGGGGTCGGGGGCTCACAGCTGTGGGGGTCGGGGGTGTTAGTTAGGGGCCTGATGACCGCCATCTGATTGGTGCCGGCTTCCTGTTTCCTCACATGCACAGACAGTCTGTGCCACACATTCCCCCCCCTCGGAGGGTGTCTTGGACCTGATTCAGACCATGACACAGACTTGCCATTAGAACTACGAACGAGACAGAGAGCCAAGTTACTATCGCAGGAAAAACAGAACCAGGAGGTGCACCACAAAAAGTAAACGTCAACGTCACACGGTAGCAGAGGTTCACACGGCAGCCAACACGGTTAGCGGTTGCGACGTCTCCGGCGCTATGCGTCGGGGCTAGGGCGCGGCGCGAGGCCAGGTTGATAAGCGGGCCGCCGTTCAGTGACTCGCGGCGCCCTGTGTGTACATCTATGTACGATTCATAATATGCTCCGTAGAGATAATTATGAACGCCGGCAGACCTGGGATCGTGTTAAAAGCCATTCAGTTAACTAAGCTAATTAAGACCCGTCAAAGTGTCTATCGTGTTAGAATGGGTGACATGCACTTGCAGTTGTTAAGTTTGTTTTTAGTAGTGCCTAGAGTTGGTCTTAATATGACACATGAGTTGAGGGCAGTGCAGGCTAGGGTTGACTCATGGGATTAGTCAGGGGAGGGCGGGGGGAAGGAGGGGATGGCAAGTCATGCTGAGAATCTGTAATTTGAGGTTATTCAGTAGAAACTAAAAGGGCTGCCAGGTCGCAAATCTCTGGGAGGGTCACAGCATCGTTTAGCTTCTTTTTTTTTCGAGACTGTAGAGGATGGAAAGGTCATGAGGTTAAAGACCACCACTTAATGCCGCCACTTAGCCATGCAGAAGGATTTACAGCGCTCACCTCTTTAAGTCACTGGTGGCTGAGGCCACAATGTGTGACAGACAAAAACACCCTGTGGTGGTTGGCTAGAATGCTAGACTAACTGTCCCATCAGACAGGACTGATTAGCTGACACAGTGTGGCCTGGCAACTGTGCTGTGTTCATATACAAAACACATCCACGTTGTTCTTTAATACAACTAGAAGAAGATAACACTATCAATCCCCAAAGGGAGATCCCGGTTTGACGGACAGTGTTCTTGAAAGATAGTGTGACCCTCCAGAAGAGATAATAAGCCCTGTGTCCAGCTGGGTTAGATCTTTGCTTTTCTTTGCCCGGGTTTAGCAGGGGGTTGGTAGACACACCATGACAAAGGGGGAGAGACAACACTTATAAAAACATATGCAGGGTCATTCAGATACTTTGTCCTCCTCCTTACTAACTTGTGTCGGGGGTTTGGCTTTGCTGTGGATCTCAAAAGAGCAGGTCTTATGCAGGTCTAATTTCGATCAGTGAATCCACATTGAACCGTCACAGATATATGGCCCCGCTAGCTTTTAATATTTAAATCAACAGTTGACTGAGCGCTCCCAGGTTGGCTGATATTAGATTTTCACAATCGGATTTCCATGATAATGTTCTCAGAGGGAGGGGGATGTCTGAGGGAAATCCTTCAATAGCTCTTAAGATTCTGCAACGGTTCCTCAATAGAAAAACACGCTCAATAACACAAGGATAAAACAGACTCAGAATGATTAACACAGGAAAGTACTCTCTTTCTAGACCCGGCTATCCTACCGTACGATTAACAGTTAACCCAGCGAGTAAAATCAACACACAAACACACACACAACACACAAACACAAATCGTAGAAGGTCACTCACTTTGCATTGGCGGGCGCGGGCTTCTTGCGGCGGAACATGTTGAGCAGGCTGCTGCCGCCGCAGGGCGCGGCCGTCTTGCCGTCGCCCACGTGCATGCGCACCACGTCCGACGTGGTGAAGGCGCTGCGCACGTTGCGCTCGGGCTTGGCGATGATGATGTACATCTTGGGCGTGAACATGCAGCCCAGCGCCACGGTGACGCTCAGGCTGACGGAGAAGGACGTGGTGATGATCTTGTAGTTGGAGCCGAAGTAGATGGGCACGAAGGCCAGCCAGATGATGCAGGTGGTGTACATGGTGAAGGCGATGTACTTGGCCTCGTTGAAGTTGGCCGGCACGTTGCGCGTCTTGAAGGCGTAGTAGGTGCAGCTCATGATCAGCAGGCCGTTGTAGCCCAGCGGCGCCACCATGCCCACCGTGCTGGTGTTGCAGATGAGGAACACCTCGCTGATGCTGGGGTAGGACTTGACGGGCATGGGCGGCTCCAGGATGATGAGGGCGATCTCCAGGCTGAGCTGCACGCTGATCAGCACCGAGGCGATCACCACCTGGGCCCAGGCGCTCATGAAGCGGGGCTTGCGCGTGCAGATCTTCTTCTTGCTGCCCGCCAGGATGCGGGCGATGCGGTTGGTCTTGGTGACCAGCGCCGAGTAGCACATGGAGGAGGACAGGCCGACCAGAAGCCTCTGCATGTAGCAGGAGGCCACGGTGGGCCGGGCGATCAGGGTGAAGGGGCAGATGTAGCCCATGAAGATGCCGGCCAGGATGATGTAGCAGAGCTCCCGGCTGGAGGACTTGACCACCGGCGTGTCGCGGTACTGGATGAAGATGAAGGTGACGAAGGAGGTGATGAGGATGCCCACGCAGGAGAACGCCACCGCCACCATGGACTCGATGTCCGACCAGTCCAGGACCTTCAGAGGCAGGGGCTCGCAGACTGGACAGCACAGGGGGAGAATAACACCACATGTTGGGTTGGTGTTGACTTTGCAGTGCAGAATGACAGCCCAAGGTTAGGATTACTCCTGTTCACTCTTTTGCACACTTTTCCCCCTTATTTGTTAACGCATCTCTCTATAATGGTGGTGTGTGTATGTGTGTGTGGTGTGTGTGTGTGTGTGTGTGTGTGTGTGTGTGTGTGTGTGTGTGTGTGTGTGTGTGTGTGTGTGTGTGTGTGTGTGTGTGTGTGTGTGTGTGTGTGTGAGAGTTTGGTTTGCCGGTGCAGCAACATGTTGTATATGTCTGTCCATGTGCGACTCTCCCGTAACATAGTTATTATCTCATGGGGAAAAGTGGAACAGGCTTATAGAGGACTAATAGGAGAATATTGTGAGTATTAAAGTAATGACCCAGCAAGCCATAAGTGATGCTCTACTCTTAGCAGCTTTAAAATAGTCTCCCCTGCAGTCAGGACTATAAAGTCCAATTGTTCCTGGAATGCCTCGGCTATATATACATTAAAATCTAATTAAACGATGCGATTAGAATTGCATTTATCCAATGTTCCTGAAATAGAAAAAAAGGGGGAAGAAATTAATGAAGACAAAAAAGACATGAAGGATAATAATAACCTCCAAGTTCAATTAAATCATCCAGCGAAAATAACTTTTGAATGTAATTATGACTTCTGTTCCGGGTTTACCCGTTGTGCCTGTGCCCCCTTCTGAGAGGGCGTTCCATAAACTACACAATGCTACAGCGACCCCATATCTCATAGCCCCTCATACTGCCAAGCAAAGGTCAGTGCAGTTCACAGAGGAACAAGCAGGTAATGAAATGAGGCTGGGTCAGTTCAAGGGGAATACAGTGGCAGATATTTGGAACCAGCATAAAAACGAAATCCTCCGTTTCGTTTGAGTCTTGACTCGACCCCTTTGTTCTCCCTCCTGGGTCGGTTTAATATCACACCATTCAGCGGGGGCTTTTTCCAAAGCCACTTACTCTGACTTCAGGCACAGGTCATTAAGGAGCAGTGAGCGGATCAGCACCTGGCTCAAGGTGCCTTCAGGTAGACTGTAGTGGGTAGACTGGCACGGAGCCCAGAAAAATCACCACGCGCCTGGCGAGGCAGTGGTCTGCGTGTCTGTGCGCCTGTCCGTTACCTTCCAGCTCCTCGTCGGGCCACCAGCCCAGATCGCAGGCCTTGCAGGTGAACTCGTCCTGCACAAACTCGTTGTCCTTACAGGTGGTGCAGATCCAGCAGCAGCTCACCTCCCCCTTCCTGATCACCTGTACACACACACACACACACACACACACACACACCATGGGCACACGCACAACTTCCCGATCAGTACATAGTCTCCAGTGGTCAAAGCGGGCAACAGTGTTGCAGTGTGATGAGCTATAGCGATAATGGCTGCCATACTGAGTGGTATGATACAGGACGTAGTGGTGGTCCAGAATAACATGGGGGGGATTGGGAGATGTACGCTGGTGTGTATACTTTTTTGGACTGCTTTTGTCCACTGGTGGGATTTGTACCGTGCCGATTCAGGTGGGTAGATTAAAAGCAATCCCCCCTTGGTCTCACCTCTGCTAGTTTGTAATCTGCAGATCTCTGATGTGCCGTGTGGCAGATATCTCTGCTCGCTACTGCGCTAACTCCTGCTTACTGGGGTGGTTCTTTCTCAGGCCCTCTGTTAAATCCTCCATGCTGCTGCTGCTGCTGCTGCTGCTGCTGCGATGGCGGATATTGCGCACAGTAGGGCGCTTGGGGGGGGGGGGGAGGAGGACTTGATGAGGACGGAGCTCGACATCCACGTTGGAGGTTCGCAGACGTCCGATAGTAACCACTACTAGCGCCGCCGCCGTGAATACACGAGTGTTTGGGTGTGCGTGCTCTGGCTCTGAAGCCCTGAGACATGACACTGACGCTGCGACCAGCGGAGCCGGGAGCCGCATTTACATTCCCCTCTCCCGGAGACGCCGTTATCAGCGCTGTGATATGTAAAACAGGGGGACGCCGAGAGCCAGGATAACAAAGCAGATATCGGGGTGTGGGAGAGGGGAGAGGGGAGGGGGGCAGAAGGCTCTGATGAACGGCATGTCAAAACCCGACTTATCATAACTAAAGTCACGTCAATTCAAGTCGATTTTATTTGTATAGCCCTTAATCACAGTGGCGGTCTCAAAGGGGCTCAAATATTGTCGACGAAGTAATCACTCGTTCATTCTTTGGTTATTCAATAAAAACACATTTATGTCAGTTCATAATGATAATGATTTCCAGACGCAGATGGATTTGGCAGACACCCATTCCACTCAGAGTCTGAACTTTTTGTTGCCAGGACGCCGATACGATCCATCTCATTCAACGGTGACTAAGTCCTCCAACAAACAAACCGCAAACCGTTCTCCTCACACTCAACAGTGAATCACGGGCCAACGCTGAGTGACAGTCAACAGTGGCCGGCGCTAAGCCCCTCCCCCCCCCCCCTCACCTTGATCTGCCCCCTCTCGCAGGGCTCGCTGCAGACGGAGCGCACCATCTCGCTGCTGTTCATCAGCAGCTTGCTGTCGTCCATGCTCAGCAGGCCCTCGTGCCAGTAGCCCACGCGCAGGTAGTCGTAGCCGTCCTCGCCCATGTTCTGGAGGTTCATGATGTCATACCTGACCGGGGGGGGGGGGGGGCAGGGTGAGTCAGAGGAAGGGGGTTAAATGAGAGGTGGGAAGGGTCAGCGTTAGAACGAGTTGAGCGATAGAGTTGAGTGAAATCACAGAGGACAGGGTCGGAGCTGAGTGACAGGTGACAGGAGACAGAGATGTTAGGGTGGGAGGGAGGGAGGGAGGGAAGGAGGGGGGGAGGGGGGGGGATATAGCAGTCAAGAGTGCATGGACGCGGGGTTACCAGGGGAGATAAGGACATGAAGGCGATGGAAGAGGTGAGCGTGACAGCTAATTTAATGATAACGATCCCAGAGCTCAGGGAACCACTCCTTTCTTTTTTATCTCTACAAAGTGTGAGTCACATAAGTAGTTTGTGTGACATTCTACAAAGCAATCAAAGGTACGTTTTTTTATTTTACAGGGAGCACTGTGACCCCGATATTTTAATAAAGAAACGTGAGGGGCTGTTTTGTCGCTGCAGCAGGTGACCTTGAGCGAGGCGGGAAGTGACAAGGTTATTGTGTCCATGAGGTGAAATGACGGCTGTCGCACACTAATGACTCTGTTTGTGTGTGTGTGTGTGTGTGTGTGTGTGTGTGTGTGTGTGTGTGTGTGTGTGTGTGTGTGTGTGTGTGTGTGTGTGTGTGTGTGTGTGTGTACTGTGTGTATGTTGACAATATGTGTGTTGGCGTGTGTGTGTTGGCATTCCGTCTGGGTGTGTGTGCACTGTTTGTGTGTGCATAGGTCAACACCAAAAATAATTAAAACCTTGAAAGACATTAAATCCTTCTCAAATCCCTAAGACGCCAACATTCCATCCAGCTGTACCATCCCCACCCCCCCACCCCCCTGTTACCTCCCCCACTCCTCCCTCCTTACCTTCCGGGCGTGTCGCCGTTCTCGTCAAAGTAGACCTCCTCCCCGGAGACGCCCCTGAAGGAGGTCTTGAGCAGGCTGTCCAGCAGCTTGCTCCCGTCAATGGGGTCCATGGCCTCGCAGAGCCCTGGCTTCCCGGGACACAGCTCCGTGTGTAGGTCGTGGAGGCCGTGGGCCATGGCGTAGATGGCGTTGATAACGAAGCCCATCTTGCTGTCCTGCACGTAGTTCTCGTGCAGGCTCTCGTTTCCTGTGAGGAGGGGGGGGGGGGGACAAACCATGGAGTTATTAGCAGAGAGGATGCTGTGGGGAAAGGGCATAGCCTACTAGAGGAAGGGGGTCTGCTTGGTTTGGTAGTTTGGGTTTTGGGGGTTTTGTGCGTCAGGGAGACCAAAGCCAGTGTTCATGACGCGATGACAAAACGCGAGTCGTCATGTCGTCATTGTTTCCCAGGGAAACAATGTGAAGCCTGCGATGCAAAACGGCCCTTCTGCTCAGCAGACACGGAAAAGAACAGCCCTGTTGGTATGTCTAGAGGCCTCGTTGAAAACAGATGTGTGAAACTGTGCATGGCAAATTATAAAACACAAAGTCAGCCATTGATCCACACGTTGAAATTATACGACAACAATTAAAAGCTCTTTATTATCCACATACAATCTGGCCCTTCCCCGTTGTCCGAGATGGCCTCTTTGAGATGCACCCATTCCAATTGCATTAACAACTGCATGCGGGAGAGGGACGTCTGGCTGCTACAAACGTTGTCCTTGGACCACAGTGGGTGAGGGGGTTTGTACAAACATTGTGCACCGGTGACTCATTCCTTTGTGATCCTCCTCATTGAAGACGTAATCTGTGGTTGCTTTGTGGCAGAGTTTGACTGACGCGACTCCAACCTTGGACTAGGAGTCCAATGCTGCCAATTTGTTTAATCTCTTTGCTCTCCATGCTCTCTCGCGGCTCACACACAAGCGCGGAGAAGGGGAGCCATGATGGGCCGAGAATCAGTCAAACCCTCCCTGGTGCCATTGTGAGTGAGGTGCGTACACAGTTTTGTGTAGGGAGATTGAGGGGGCACAACACCGTAGCCACCACCAGAGCCTTGGTTAAACAGTTGCACTTACCACCCTGAAGGTCTTTGGAAAAACGGAGTATAGAATTGTAATGTGAATGAATACAGTAGATAGAGAAACAGCAATTACTCGTAAGTTATCACATTTTATTGGTTCTTTTTTGTAGTGTTTTTAATTATTATTTGTAAATTGTCTATTAAGTTTATGTTGGGAGGAGTTAAATCGAGATAAATCAACAGGTATTAATAATAAACAATGGGTTACTGGCATTAGATGATTAATCAATCCGTGAAATTGTAATAAGGATGTTCTACATGATTGGGATTATAGTGTACCTTAAGATTGGTGTAAAAAAATAAATGAATAACTCCATTTAATTTACCGTGATCACCTTAAGTGGACAAGGAGAGAATATCAGGGAGGGAAAGAAAAGAGAAAACATGGGGAGTTTTTGTTACCAAACAGTTGAATCAGTGCTGATTATCACTGATTGAATGAGACTGTATTTTACAGTTTTTAAGTTATTGTTTTTGTTTGCCATTGTTCACAATTTTGTTTTTAGACCATATTTTCTACAAAGTACTATTTCATTAACTAACTGCCACTGTATTTATTTATAATGCAAGTTGTGCAAGTTTTGTGTGTTGTTATAATGTTCAGAATACATAAAACTATTGAAACTACCTAAATATATGGATGTTTGATAATGAAACATAGTAGAACGATGGTAAACGTACAATAGTTACATACATACATTAACAAAAGGGTCTCTGTTACATGTATTATACGCCAAACTTTCATTTAATTTCTCCAAAGAAACACAAACGTCCCATTCTGTACCGTTCCACAAACACACAAACCAAGATGGCTTGCCCCCGACTCACCCAGGCAGACTTTCTTGTAGTTCTTGTTCTCCTGTGCGTGGCCCGGCAGGCGGCACTGGAAGCGGTACTGCCAGAACTCGGCGAACCAGGGGTTCCTGGTGTTGGTGTCCAGACGCAGCTTCAGGAAGTAGTCGTCGAAAGACGTGACCTCCGCCGACTGCAGCTTCATGGTGATGCCCCCCTCCGCCTCCTGCTCATAGCCCTCCACCACCTCGTCACGGTCGGCCCAGCCATCGCTGCAGAAAGAGAGAGGGGGAGAGGGAGAGGGAGAGAGAGAGAGAGAGAGAGAGAGAGAGAGAGAGAGAGAGAGAGAGAGAGAGAGAGAGAGAAACATTAAGACAAGCGTCTAAAACAACAGGAGATCTAAAGGAGGAGAAAAGTGTCAAAACAGACACAAATGTTTTATGAGAGACACAGGATTCTCGACAGTTGATGCTGCTATGCCATCGCATGGCCTCAGAGTTCCGTGCATACTTTCCCTAACAACGCTTATCATGATCATCATCATCATCATCATCATCATCATCAATCTCTTGTTTTAATGTCCACCTCCTAGACAATCAATCCAAGCATCCTCAGCTGCTTGAATCTGAGAAGCCCTCTGTGAATACCCTGTAACTGGGTTGGGTCTGAGCTCCAAACACCAGTAATTGGCTGACTCTGTCACTCACAAAGTGGGTGAGAGCTCCCTGCTTTGAAGTTAACCTTAGTGTAGGAATGTGTGCGTCTGTGTGTGTGTGTGTGTGTGTGTGTGTGTGTGTGTGTGTGTGCGTGCGTGCGTGCGTGCGTGCGTGCGTGCGTGCGTACGTGCGTGCGTGCGTGCGTGCGTGCGTGCGTGCGTGCGTGCGTGCGTGCGTGCGTGCGTGCGTGTGTGTGTGTGTGTTTAGAGTAGCAGCCTATACACTGCAACAGTGAACCAAACTTGGACCATGTCTTGCTTTAATCACATTCCACTAGAAAAGCCTTCGCTGTTGTCCTTTATCTTCAAGGAATCTCCCGTTTAAAAATTAGCCTGACAAGCCTGGCTGGTGTCTCCTCCCAGCCTGCCCACAACAACACCAATGCAAGAGAAAGTGTGCTGCGACGCCACCGGCTCATTACTAATTGCAGGCTTTACACAAAGCCCTGAGCCGGCTGGTTTGTTGACTCATGAAGCACTCTGTTCAAAAATACAAATAAAATCTCCACTGAACCAAAACCATTTGTCTGGCTAACCCGTAGGTCTAAAGGGAGATGGAAATGGAAGATATCAGTCGGGGTTATGCAGTGTATGAGAAGACAACACCATTTACACCTTTGTGCTGTGTCTGCGTATTTCTCCACTAAGGCTAAGCCAGGGCTCTGTTGTGTTTTTTTATTCCTTGGTTGCAAGCTCTGGTGTGGGGTAACACACTGCTGTCTGGTCGTATACCTGCACTACGGACAGACACCAATTAGGGAGTGTCTTCCAACAAAACCAATTACCTCTGGCACATAGAATGTTCTGGGGGATGTTAGGGGTGTGTGTGTGAGTTTAAACCTCTGTTATGTGTGTTTGTGTGTATGTGTGTGTGTGTGTGTGTGTGTGTGTGTGTGTGTGTGTGTGTTTGCGCCTGTATGTGTGTGTTTGTCTGTGTGTTTTTTTTTTTTTTGTGTGTGTGGTTGTGTGTCTGCAGTGCATGTGCTTAATGCCTCAGAAATTAAATCCACAATGCCAATGCCAGCATGGAAAAAAGTATCAAACACAATGTTTGCGTAATACAATAATACTGGTGCTCACCATAAGTACTCAAACAATTGGATCCAAGTTGCAGCACGTGTTGTCAACACTACATACCAACAGCTACGTCTTATTGCTGAGGGTTCAAAAGGCTATTGGAACTGAGCCACCCCAGTCTGTCTCCTAATCCAATTAAAGCCGCACACACGTGAGTCAAATAGACCCTGGTCACATTTCTCCAATTAAGTGAATACTGTGTGTGTTCTCACTGTGTGTGTGTGTGTGTGTGTGTGTGTGTGTGTGTGTGTGTGTGTGTGTGTGTGTGTGTGTGTGTGTGTGTGTGTGTGTGTGTGTGTGTGTGTGTGTGTGTGTGTGTGTGCGTGTGTGTGTGTGTGCCTGTATGTGTTTGTGTATGTCTGTGTGTGTGTGTGTGTGTGTGTGTGTGTGTGTGTGTGTGTGTGTGTGTGTGTCTGTGTGTGTGTGTGTGTGTGTGCCTGCGTGTTTTTGTTGGTGTGGTTGTGCATGTTTGTGTATGTGTGTGCGTGTGTGTGTTTGTGTGTGCCTGTGTGTGTGTCCGTGTATATCTGTGTGTGTGTGTGTGTGTGTGTGTGTGTGTGTGTGTGTGTGTGTGTGTGTGTGTGTGTGTGTGTGTGTGTGTGTGTGTGTGTGTGTGTATAAAGTTAAAGGAGCTGCACTGTACATGTAACTGCATATAATGCGGTCTATTCAACGCAATGCAATACGATGCTAATCACATTTGTTCCAACATAAAAATAATAACTTAGATTCATTCAGCGAGGAGAGTGAGGCAGGGAAAGAGAGAAAAGAGAGGGAGAGAGAATAAAACAGAAAGACAGAATGGGAAATAGAGAGGCAGAAGTGAGGTCGTCAAATTGTGATTCGACATTCCACATGAATATTGCATAAGGCATTTTGGAGGTAGAGGTTTTTGTGTTATTCAGATTGAGTAAAACAACTACAATTCTCTGTTCCTTCCATCATTCTGTTCCCTATGAAGTGCAGTGGTGCAAGCCTTCATATCACATTTGAACTCTAAAGCCTTGGCCAATACAAAAGCCACCAGAACGTCCACCGCTGTTAACGAAGCATGCAGAAGGACTGAACAGTACACGTTGGCTCGCAGAGAGCGAGAAAAGAGTGTATGCTGTCTGAACTAGACACGGGCAGTGAGGCCAATTGAGCCATGTCAGCTGAACCTTTTAACAACTAGCATGTGGACAAAGTAGATCCGTATTATCCGAGCGTCGCCAAGCACAACAGAAATGTACCTCGCCGTGAACTCCCGTGTTGACCTCCCGAGACCATTTCACGAACCATTAAGTTCAGGAAAGTTGACTACCAAAGGCGGGTTGGGGCTTCAGACACATGTGGGGGAATCACAGAGGCAGGAGGTTGCTGTGCCCTGCCCTTGTCTGGTTGGGAAGACGCCAAGCATCCCAACATCTGGATAATTCATGAGCGATCACACACCCCTCCTTCGTTCGCCGATGATCTAGTTCCAGTTTTGGATGGCACATTTTGTATATTTATGCGGCTATGAATTAATTGGCCGGGTAGAGATTTAATCACATGCTTGGTTGCCCCTAGAGGATGAATGGGTAGAGCCTCTCACAAAGAAATAGTGGAATAAAAACAGATATTTAAAAGAAGGCCTGATTAGTAGAGAGAGAGAGAGAGAGAGAGAGAGAGAGAGAGAGAGAGAGAGAGAGAGAGAGAGAGAGAGAGAGAGAGAGAGAGAGGGAGAGAGGGAGAGAGGGAGAGAGAGAGAGAGAGAGAGAGAGAGAGAGAGAGAGAGAGAGGGAGAGGGAGAGAGAGAGAGGGAGAGAGAGAGAGAGAGAGAGAGAGAGAGAGAGAGAGAGGAGAGAGAGAGAGAGGGAAGAGAGAGAGAGAGAGAGAGAGAGAGAGAGAGAGAGCGAGAGAGAGGGAGAGAGAGAGAGAGAGAGAGAGAGGGATAGAGAGAGAGAGAGAGAGAGAGAGAGAGAGAGAGAGAGAGAGAGAGAGAGAGAGAGAGAGAGAGAGAGGAGAGAGAGATAGAGAGAGAGAGAGAGAGAGTGAGAGAGAGAGAGAGAGAGAGAGAGAGAGAGAGAGAGAGAGAGAGAGAGAGGGAGAGAGGGAGAGAGAGAGAGAGAGAGAGAGAGGGGGAGAGAGAGAGAGAGAGAGAGAGAGAGAGAGAGAGAGAGAGAGCGAGAGAGAGAGAGAGAGAGCATGTCGAGGCTAGGGGGGGCTCAGGTGGCTGGATGTGAGTGTTTTTAATCCCCTCCCGGCCGGTGTTCAGACTGCGGTCTTTATAATAACACCAGCGACTACATCAATATCAATACAGGAAAATAACAATAACCCCCCCCCCCCCCCCCCCCACCCACAGCTTCGCCCACAACAAA
>NC_079432.1:11988049-12064305 GCF_026213295.1 Gadus chalcogrammus | reverse complement strand
TTTAGCTTACACACTCTTAATTACCTAAAAGCTTTAGTTTAAATCAACTTCAGTAGCTGTCAGGAATCTTTAGTAGTACTCATTACTTTGTTATACTATTGTTTTGCCGTCAAACTTCGTAAAAGTAAAATCTAAATTAATTTGGTAATAGTAAGTAATAATAGCGTGTTATTAATGAACATTTGGACCACGACTTTGCATGAGTCGTTGCTCACGGAATGAAATATCCTTCATACAGAAGGGGCAGCTTGGAAAGGTCCTACACAAAAGCAAAGGCTGCCACATTTGCAAGCTTCGAATAGGACATAAACATCTCACATTCAATTTTTGTGTGTCTTGCTATGGTGGTCCATTATTCTCTTGTTGATAATAGGGGTAACCTCAAATCTTCAACGCCATAAGCAGTTGAATTATCGTGTCAGGAACATTGTGTGTGTGTGTGTGTGTGTGTGTGTGTCTCAGCAATGCGTTGCATTGGGAGGTGCTAAATTAGTGTTACCACAGCATGGCTTGGCTTCTAGAAGGAAAAGCCTCCAGCTGTACGTAATAAAATGTGTTGGTGATGGACTAAGTCTACAGGGTGGAATTTACTGTGCTATGTTTGGCTTCAATAAATGTCCTTCATTTTAGCTTGATAACCAATTTTTGTAAGCTCAGTGGCACTATCCAATCATTTATTTTTGAAGTAGAGCACACTCTTCACCTTTAGTCTTCTAGAAGGATACAAAATGTCAGGAAAATAAACTTATAAAAAGTTTGGCAGCGTTTCAAAACCACTAAAGAATATCCAAAAAACTGTGCCAAAAGCAGCTTTCACATTAAACCATACCATACCATGTCGTTACACTCAAAAAATTATTCTCTCCGTCAGTACTTGGTAATGCATTACCGCTGTTCTGCTAAAATGAATGGTGTTGCATTTGGTCTATACGTTAAACAGATCATTATATGTATTTCTAATCGTCTCCATAGAGACCTTCCACTGTTTGATTTCATAGATTCATATATTTCATACACGAATTATGGTATATTATGTTGGTCTTTATTATTATATACTGCCAAAATAATTATCCATTATCTGAATGCAGTTACATTCATTAACATGAATGCAGTTACATTCATTAACATGACTGCAGGTACTGACATGAATGGACATATTGTCATATGGTCATACTGTGACTAAATCAGACAACGATTGGTCTGGCCTGAAGACTTCAATTTGACTATGCTGAATCTTAGCCGGTCCAACCCAAACTGCTTATGCGGCTATGCTAATGGGTTGAGGGTGTTTGCGCTACCCGTTTTAGCTCCCTCATGTGAGGAAGTCAGTACACTCCATGCATTCACTTTCAATCTAGCATGTCATTCACGAGCGCACGGTGCAGGGCTTTTTCAGCAACCTGTTATGCATGTAAAAAAATAAAGTCATAATGTCATTCGTTGAGATGCTCGCACTGTAGAGCCTTATTAAAAAGACAGGAATAAGTTCTAGACAAGTGATTGAAAAGGAGAACCATACAAGTTTTCCTTTGTGATCAAGGAGCAAAATAGTTGTATCATGACCCGTTTGAGGTAATTTGCCTCACTAGACATTGTACAATGCTGCGTCGGGACTATTGTGCATGCACACACCATGATGACGATGCTGAAACAATATATCATGCAGCTCTAAGTCAAACACCTCAGCCTCTACTCTATTCTATTCTGCGACTGATTGCTCTGTGTATGCTAGAGAGAGAGAGAAAAGTCCCCTCTACTCCCTACAAATGAAGGTCATAGCACAGAGTGAGCAACACAGCAGACATCAGATGTCCCAGCTCGTGCCAACAAGCCACACATTGTGGAACACAGATCAACAGGTCCCACAGATGATCTGACGGCGTGCGCAAGACATTACCTGTCGATGTTTGAGTAGAACCATTCGTAGATGCACCATTTATGAGCCTTCGGTAACTTGAGGAGGTTCCTTAATCGGAGACCGATTTTCTGCGATGCCTTCTTGTCTGGAGTTGTGACGGTGGAAAACTTCTGCAAGCGGAAACGGGTGAAATGCTATAGTCAGTCAATAATGTTAACCTCACTCTGACCTTTCAACAAACAGTCACAATGGATGTATACGAGGAGGATTATGCTTCACCATATTGGATACGTTTTGGATTTCCCAAGCTACATTAGTTGGAATCAAACTGAGGTTCTGATTAAATCAAGTTCAGTAAGGTACTTGACTCGACTGCATAGCATTCACATTGATTTATCACACATTCATTCATGTAAATTATTTATTATTATTCTAGATTTAGGACAGACATTCTGCATCTACATCTAGATGCAGGGTCCAATATGTTTAATTGTGGCAGGTGATGATTTTGGAACGTCGCTAAATGTATACAATACAAGAACACAAAAGGGCTACATTCCACATCCAAAGACTACATGTCCTTAGGTGAGGACAATTTCACTAAGTGAAATGTATATTATGTTGAAAGACTGTATGAACATGACTGCTCCTCTGACATGACTCCAGAAGGAGCTTCTGTACCTGGGGTGTGGTGACAAGACTCCAGAAGGAGGGTGTGTACCTGTGGTGTGGTGGTGACCCTCTGACTCCTCCGGGGAGACTTGGAAGCGCCTCGCTGCTGTGGCTGCAGCTGCTGCTGCTGCTCCTCCTCATCCCGAAAGAGTCGACTCCTCTTGGAGCTCCGCGTGGGCTGGAGAGATAGACAGGGGGATGAGTCCTCCATATGGGATCATAACTACATTGCAATTCATTGTAATAGCAATGCTACAGTTCCCCGTTTTAACCCGTTGGATAAAGAAGTACTGCTAATAGCTTTGGAAATGTAGCTGATTCTCTCCATCCAGACATTATTAGGAAATGCATAATTGCTCGTCAGACAAAGCAAGCAAATTTCAGATCCCACTTTGCAGTCTTGTAACTTGAGACGGGCAACAACCCAGTATTTCATATTTTATGGACTGAAAAATGTATGCATTATCCAACAACCAAAATAGTCATGAAGCAACTGTAAGCATTACTGGTTACAAACAATATAATGCACTACAAACTAAGCAAGACATGGAATACATTGCTTGCCACTTCCTACGCTTATTTAGTGTATGCAAGAAGGGTTTATGTCTAACAATATAAAAACATGTGAAACCAGCTTCTTTCTCACTTACCGTGTCCATTGTCAGCGAGGAATTTCGTCCTCTTGTGTTGTGAGCCCTGGGGAAGCTGTTTTTCTCATTTATACTGTTGGACAAACTACCCTCTGAAAGAAGAGCGCAAGTTCCATCTTTAATAGAAGATTAGAATGTCATCATCGGATGATAAGATATTAAACCTTAAATCTCTATTCATTTCAGTTCAATGTTATTCAACAACATGCTTCGACAAAATGGCACACAAATAGTTTTCTTACAATACCTTTCAGACTAACAAGTGCCTCAGCCGAGGAGCCTGAAAGAAAAGAAGACGATATTTAATAGTTCTCCCTCTATATACGATGTAGGTCGTTGTTATTACACAACAACAAACCGGTATAACTAGTGTCAACTTTCCATCTATTCCAATCCAAAACAGTGCTTCGAAGACATGGCGTACAAGTGATAATGACATCCCAACATGACACCATCTTAATCCCACCACATTGAGTGCATTTGTTTTCAGCTTGTGGATACCGTGAAAATGAATGGCCGAAAAACATGTATGTAGCTGTCAAACACGTACGTGAAATAACAGATAAATAGAGGAAGTTGACAAAAGCCAATGAGCAAGAAAACATTTAACTCAAAGCAACCCTTTCTAAAAATGGCATCACGTAGTACCATTTAAAAAGGTAACGTTTAGTTGTCAGCAGGACGAAAGATGGCCTGTCGGCTCCGTAACGTCAAAGATTGTAAACAATGCATTACTGGCTTAACGAACTGTTACGCTCAACAAACCCAGTCCATTTGGAAACACACCTAGCTGAACACATAGTGTGTGTATACGATGTGTTCAGACAGCGGCTATATTAAGGAGGTGATTTGTCATTGTTTTTAGAAATAGTAGTGGCTAGCGTATATTGTGTTGCGGCTAAGCTAACTTGTTTACACAGCTAAGCTACGTGTGTCTCCTTAACTCGAGCTTTAGCTACCACTAGCCCCTTTTGCTAAACACCGTTAGCTAACTTGCACAGACCGGTATTTGTCTTCGTATAAAAGGTGTATTGCATCTTGGATCTAAACTAAGCCCATTACTTTATTGAAGCGAAAATTCCCTACGAAATGGGTATATTCCACCTCACATGGCGTTTGTGTAATTTAAAATCATAAACTCTTTACAATAGTGTTGTTACTCACTCTCATCTAACAGCTGGTCCATCTCCGCCATCTTGAATTAGCCGCGCCGCTTTTTCAAAGACCTTGTCAAAATGCATTCTGGGTCGGGACGCTATGTGGAGAGCAATTTAAGAAACACTTCTAAAATTTACTATTTTTCTGTTGTACAAGGGTTTACTTCCGCTACTGAAGTTATGAGCTCACATAATGTATTACAGTTTGCCTGCTATTTTACGAAAAATACTAAGACTCATGTTTTGCATAATATAAAATGTTCTACATGATTGGAAATTCCATTTCAAAGTTTTCCCTAGATAAATATATGAAAATACTCAATATTTCACCAAAAATATTTGAGCTTTAAATTTCCCTGTACCAACCTTGTTTTTTGGAATACACACAAACCATTAGAAATAATGTAAATGTAAGGTTATATTAATTGAGAAGTCTGATGAACTAAAGCATTATGAAGTATATTGATGCAAAATAATCTAGGTATGTCTCAAGATTTTTATTCTTTGATGTGAATGAAACAAAGTAACATGAACCAGAACCACATTCAACAGCAGTTTGATTTACAGTATCATTGTCCTAAAAACCAAAGAACTTGGAAGACTGATTAAAGGACAAGGAAATCCTAAAGACGGCACCCAGAACAACAATGGTCTAGGACTTCCACTCTACGTCGCCGATAGCTTGTTTCTGACAGTAATTCTTATGGTTGAAAAGATTACCATCCCGCTACTATTTGTTATTACCAGATTTATGAAAAAACAAAAGAAAACGGTAACATTGTATTTCTTGAACCGCTACCTCGAGAGAAACAGGAGATCACTAAACAGTGCCCGAAACGTTCTGTACAGTATTGTGCCTCGCTTCAACAGCAGCGAGTTCCCTACCAAGATGGACACCAAAGTGCCTAATAATATACCAATGCTTAAGCAGTTGACAGTTATTACGTTATGGGGAGTGCATTTAGGGAACTTAAACATCAACAGGAACAATATAGGCGCAACAGCTTGGATCCGTTGTGGAACATGGTGGTCTGCTGAGGATGCAGACAAGCTGGGCGTCCGGGTGACGTGGTGGTCGTGGGGTCGTTCTTTGAGTTTAACCGATTGGACGGTTTGACCGCGGGCCTCTCTCACCAAAGAGACGTCTGGTAGTTGAACTTGGTCTTCAGCAGGTACTTCAGGTTAACCTGTGCAACGTCGTAAACGATGTACCTGGGAGGAGCAATAGTTAAAGGAAAGCTTCCAAACTAAAGCGAGATGAAAGCCAATATTGAGTGTGCAGAGAGGAAAGAAATGTCGATTCCTTCATCGATTCCTGCGTATCAAGGTCTTCCTATCAATACTCTAAACCAATAGCTGTACTAGAATTGGCTTTAGAAGAAAATATATATTTTTTCCCCGATTGGAGCAAAGCCGTTTTAAAATATTCTAGTCTACACACGCAACAACAATCTTTAAGTAGTTTATGTGCTGCCAATGTCAAAGTATGCTAGCCTGTGTTGCTTGGCAACCATATGCTGTCATGAGGAACTATATTGCTTGGTGAAAGAATGTTTGCATAAATAAATGCATTTTATGTTGCCTTGTGTTCATTTTGTAGCTATTGGGGTTTTAGACACTCCACCTGGCGTAGAGCCCAACAGCGCCCCCTAGCTTGGTTAATAATATAACTGTAAACCATGGCCTCTCCTGGCTTACTGCTTAAACATCTGCCAACCACACAAATTGAGCAGAAGATCGAGTAAGAAAAGTTATAGTGAATAAATCATGATGGTGCCGGAGAATTGATTTAACCAAATAATGAAGAAGAGATTGCACAATCAAACTCATGAACCAAGTGGAAATATTTGAATAAGGATACTCGTTGTAGAGAAGACTGGTGTCGTCGATGTTGGTATTGCAGCCCTTTCCTAGCGGCACCTGCACCCCATCTAGAGTGGCAGTGGACCCGGGATCAGGGGCGGTTCTGCCCACACCTAGTACGAACCAGAAGAACATTATTACCATCAAGTCTGACAAACCAACAGGCATAACCAACCAAAACAAGACATGAAGCATTCCTATTACGCAACAAATGACTTGTGGTTAAGAAGGTGAAGAACTTCACCTTTAACACTGTGTTTTCCCTTAGGTAGTTTGGTAATGTGCGCAGCCTTCTTCAGTTCATGCCTGCAATAAGACAAACATAAATAATCACAGCGTTAATAAATTGACACAAAGGAAAATCCAGGTTGAACAAAGTCACAACACAAGGACATGGGGCCATGTGTTTTTCACTTACACGTTGCCAAGGGCGACCTCTCCCAGAAGTAAAAGGCCTACGGGATCCAACTGTGACACGTGGCAGTAGTTTGCACTCTTGGACACCATGTCGGCAAAGTACACACCCTTGCCGAACATGTAACCAGTCTGAGAGGAAAAAGGGCAAAACGTCAGGCTTTCCAAAAAACACATAAATCCTGCTCTTAAAACAGTGACAGCGGAATAAATCAATACATTATTTTTCCTGGTTATACATTCACCCCTACAATCTTCCATTGTTTGTTCCAAGATGTTCCGTGCTCTTGTGTATGAGTTTCCATGGAAACCCAATATGCAAATATTGTTTTACATATTGATCCACAAAGCAGTAAATACAAGTTTAAAGGGGACCTATTATGCTTTTTCAACTTTTATGACCCATAAACTTTGTTATAACGATTGAGTCATTTTTAACCATACCAAAGTGTCAAATAATGACGTACATGCATTTTGACGTATTCCCTGCTGACAGTCTGGGGTGGCTGTGCAGAGCGCTAAACACTCGGGACAACGTTTGCGATTCACTTGTTCACATTTCCGGGAAATCATCTACGTAGAGGCACTCCTGCCGCGCCCCCATATGCCTGGTCAAATCTGCCCGCGCGTGCGCTTCAAGGAAGGTAACCAATCACAACAGAGTTGGGTTGGCAGGAGGGGGGCGAGGGGGCGGAGAAGGACGAAACCGAGCGTTGACAGAGAATGCTGAAAGCGCCCAGATGAGAGGAAGAGTTTCCCGAAAATCTACATCGTTTTTTGTGTATGGTTAAACATGACTATCAATCATTATAACAACGTTTATAGGTCATAAAAGTCAAATAGCATAATAGGTCCCCTTTAACAGCAGTGAAGCAATAGGGAAAACCGCCTCAATCTTTTAAAACCAAGTGCAGTCTTTAAAATAAATCGTTAACCTATCCTATTGGTCGATTGGTAACCTATCGGTAATCCATATGCACACTCATCCCAGACAGGATGCGTGTGTCTCTGGGAAGAGGCAACAAGCAGCACTGACCACAGGGGCCTCTGGGGGGGCGATGCGCAGACCCTGAGACAGGATGCCGGCGTAGTTGGTGGTGCGCGAGCCGTGCCACAGCAGCTGCCGGTTGTGCAGGTCCTTGAAGGGCCGGAACCTTTGGTACTCGCCCTCGCGAACTATTTTGAAGATCTGGAGAGAGAAGATGGTTGTTTCGGTTGGTTCTAAAAAGCATTGAGTGTGTGCGTGTATATGTGTGTGTGCCACGCGTGTGTCCAACTCACCTCGTCTACTTCCAGTGTGTAGGTGTTGTGTGTAGCAGCGTGTGTGTTCTTGACATATTGCATAATGATCTCGGCCTCCTCGCTGTTCTTGTCAACCACCTGTGGAAAAAGTAAGCAGATAGTCAGGTGACCAGCCCTCCCAACACAGCAACGACAGTAAATGATGGCAGATGCATCTGCGATGGAAGGGAACAACGCTCACTTCAATCTTGGTTTTGAGTTTCTCATAGTTGATATCGATGGGATCCTTCCCGTTGTCCTCTGCCCTCCTCTCAGCAGGCTGTAGGCCACCTCAATGTCCAACAGGTTGTCCAACATCTGGACCTTGGACTGTACCAACACAAGAGACATATTTCATTACACACCCGAGAAAACACAGGGGGCCAAAACGATATGGAATGGACAAGATTGAGATCTCAGTATCCCAATGGCCACAACAATAAGAATTTATAGATTTTTATTTTTCATTATCCAACTTCAGCAACCTTAATTTTATCCAATAAATACATCCATAATAAGAGGAGGGTGAATGTCATGCTCTTGCCTGAACGTAGTCCAGGTTGCTCAGCAGAGGGGGTTTCTTCATGCCGAAGTCGTGGGGGATGAGCGTGTAGAAGCGGTTGGACAGGTCTAGGATCTGGGACTCGGCCGAACTGTCTGTCACAGCCTGGGGTCAGAGGAAAGGTTACACACAGATATAGATTAGATGACCTTGCTGATCTCACAGGGGAGAATGTAGCTGGTCACCGTGTAATGGGTTTTGGCACGGAAAATAATTCCACAACCTTAAAACACAGTCATGTTGTCTATAAATGTGTTAAAACATTTTATGATATGGTCAAATCCATACGCCATCCTCGAGATTGGCAGCATTTTCACTGTGCGCTGTTGGAACTTTCATTTGATACATATATGATCAAAATATCTTATTTTAACTGTTGAGAAATACAATCTTTATGATTCCCGTCACAATGTGCCCTAATATCCTGCCAAGGATAAATTAAAGTACATCATGCCCAAATCAGACTTTATGCTTTCCAAGAGCAGGTTTAGAGCCAGTGGAGGCGGAGGGGACCAGGGTGCTGGTACTGACCTGCTGCACCTCACTGAGGAGGGCGTAGGCGCTCTGGATCTGCCTCTTACTCAGCTTTCCCAGGGGCATCTTCTGGAGGTCGATCTGCACACAGGACAAGGACACAAATGAGGAAAAAACACAAAAACATTAATTATTTTGGGAGCTATACAAATGAAAAAATATATATATTCAAGGTGATGTTGCAACTCCAGGGACCAGATACATTCTCATCTAAGCTCCCATCTGCGAGGTGTGCGCACGCTTACACCGATGATTTGGTTTAAGGCTGGAGTATTACCTCAAACTCCACCATGGCCTTCTTCATGCTCTCCACGTCAAAGATCATCCTGATGAGCTCCTGGACGGGCTTGGCCAGCTCAGACTTGGTGCCAGCACTCTCCGTGAGCCTCTTCACAGCCTCCTCGTCCTGCCCGGCACCACAGAAACACAGACCATCAGCGCCATAGACAGAGACACCATATATGACACAATTATCTTTTGATAAGATAATCACTTAAGCATCATTCGTGAAGTGTTTCTGGGATATACAGTAACATGTGTTGCGATTGTAGGGAGTGGTGATCTAAACTAAGTCATGCACATAATGTGGTTTGCATAACAATCGAATCTACTGAAGTTTCCACCATGTTCTAAAAATGCTCCAACTACCATTAGATCAATCAATACAACAAGGTAACATTTTGTTATTGATCACAAAATGTATGGTTACGAGATTGATACCGAAGAAGAAAAGTGTTGCGGTGAGGTTTTCATGTGAGCGTGTACCTGTCCGTAGTCGATCTCCAGCGGGTAGAACTTATTGGGATACTTGGTGAAGTTGGTGCAGTTCCAGGTGTTGCCAGTCTTATCCGTGTAGACGCCCAGGAAGTTGTCCATGGCTGCGAGCTTGTCACTAAACTTGTCCAGCTTGTGGCCCCCGATGGTGGTGCCCACGCGGCCCCAGGACCTGAACACCCAGTACCTGCAGCGGGCACCCGGCAGTAGGGGGTCAGTTAGGGGGGAGCTCAGCTAAGCTCATGGGCCCTCAAGACTGCCAGCACGGCACTGGCTCAGTGTGATGATCAGGGCACGCACACTCGATTCCTGTTCTATTATAAATAACTAATCTATATTTAGATAAGAAATAAATCCTTATAATTATGCATTTTTCTCAGAGCATGCCAACATACTCATTCTAGCAAGGCTAATATGCTGGCATGCCAAGTTTCAAGGGCCCTTTCACATCTGGGTGGACACTCACAGTGTATGACATTCCTACAGGGTAGATCTTGAAATGGCTTGTAATGGCCAAATCAATGTCGCAACGTAGAGGTAAACCAGGGCTCCTTTAGCAGCAACGCAGATACGTCCCGCCCTCTGTCTACAAACTGCACACTGGGGATGTGCGACTGACCGCTTCTGGACGTCGTCCTCCAGGAGCTGCAGCTTGTAGTAGGAGTTGGTTCCGCGGACGATGTCCACCAGACCCAGGGTGGCGCTGTACATCTTCCCACTCTGCTCCAGGACATGGGCGCTGTTCTCCAGGCCTGAGCGGAGCAGAGTTCGCATTCATAAATAAAGAGAACTAGAATAACTTTTTTTCCAAAGCATCAATACCGCGAGTGCAAACATTCTAAGCATGGTCGCCACTTACCCGAATCAGGGTCCACGGCAGCTCCTCCTTTCACAGTTAGCTTCATCTTCTTAGACTTGCTGCCCCCTGAAACAAATTGCACATTTTACTCCACAACCGGTTCCACTATACTAGCCATCAAAGCATGTGTTTCAAGAAAGAATACTGGGTATCTCCCTACATCCACAGACATACAATCAGCAGAAACCAACGTGGAACTCCACCTAATTATAAACATAATGTCTGTCAAATAAAAAACAGAAGCGTAAAAAGGCGTTTACCTTCCTCCTCCTTCACGCGGCCGGTGCTCTTGGCGGCCATGGCCCCGGACTTTGAGGGCACGGCAGCAGCCTTGGGCTCCACTTTGACCTCCACCTTGACCTCTGCCCCCCAGGGAGAGATGGCGTGCACAGAGACCAGCTCCTGGAGAGACTTGCCCGACGCCTTGACGTCCGTGAGGAACTCCTCGGCGACCACTCGCACCCCGGCCTCCTTCACCTCCTCCATCTTCTTGGTCATCTTCTCCAGCTCCTCTGGAAAAATGTGGAAATGAGTTTCTACCCTTTGACAAGCTGTCTCACGCGGAGCTCTCCGCGTGAGACAGCTAGAGCGATATCGAAATTTGTTATTTTTTCACACGATAATTATGCTCAAATGATTTTTTCGCATAATCTTTTATGCAAAAAAAAAGATATTTTTGATATCCTGATACAGCCCTCTAATACGTCTAGCTGAGGGTTAATAGAAGACAATAAACGATAATCTTGAATTACTGCCCAGCTGTAGCAGCAGTGAACCTCAGAGGCATCTGGCTGTATATTGGTCTGTACACGTTCACGAGGAGGGCGGATTCGTACTTGCGTTGCTGAGGCAGAGGTCTGCCTTATTGGCTGAGGGGGTTATCTTCCCGCCCATCTCCTCCACGACAGCCTTGATCTCATCCTTGTTCTTCTTCAGTTTACCCACAGCAAGCAGCTTCATGCCCGTCAGAGGCTTGCCTACAAATTAAAATAATGACAAAACAAAGATTTTATTTTTTAATATCCTTTGTTTAAAATTGGCAAAATCTCAGATCTTAGTTGGAGGAAATGTGTTTTTTTTTTGTCAGACATTATATATTTGTGTCTGTATGGCGTGACGGGGGGAAATAACGGGTCAACCCTGCAGTACTGACCAGCTGGGGCCCCTTCTGGGAAAGGTTTAGTCGACCCACTGGAGGCAGCGGTGGCGACGACCAGGGTGGCGTTGGGCTCAACCTTGGGGAAGATCCGGTCCTGTTTCTTACACTTGAACTTCTTGAGGAAGGGAACCTCGTGGAATTCCTGAACAAACACCAAGTCATAGTTTAAAAAAAACATTGCAAATGTAAAGGAAAGAAACATGTCATTAAAAAATGTACACTTTACATTACCATTGTAATTAAATAGTACATCTTGCCTTCTACTTTTTAGAGTATATGTCGAGTAAGCTTAATGTAACCACACACACCTTTGGAATGACCCAGTCTGTGCGGACGGGCGACTTGGTGGTGAACACACACTTGGTCCAGGCAGAGATGTCCCCGCTGCAGTAGTAGGCGTCGCCCTTGAACACCAGCTGCCCCTTGCACTCCGCACAGGGCTGGAGGGAGCCGAACGCCATGCCGTCCGCCAGGCAGTCCACCAGCTAGCAGACAACACAATTCTGGTCAGAAACAAGCCCGCCTTCTCTCAGCCAATCCAAAATACAATCCATGGATCTGCTTGTATTATCATAAACACCAGACAACATGGCTACACCCAATTTAAACCAACCAACTCGGAACTTGTTGGTATACAAGCATCTGGTCAATTATTACAAAGGTCAAACTCATGTTTTCATAATGAATGTCTGTTAAGTCACTATATTGCGACTGAGGTAAAAGAATGGTGATTAAGCCTATGGCCAGCTAATGAAAGCCCTTGCATTTGCAGCATTTTGAGTGTAACCAACTGTGTGTCGTTGGTGACACTGTAACTCTGGGAAAAAAATACTGGCATTCACCAAATGAGCCCCAAAGAGAACGAAACGGATATCTTGGAAAGTGCCCCATTATTGACTGAATGTAACCGTAATGTGTGGGAGAAGGGAGTGACTCGGTGCATCTAGACACGAGCAGCAACCTTACGTTGGACTCTCCAGATGGCACCTCCTGGGAGTTTGCAATCAGCAGCTCCTTCATGTCGTTGGCGGAGCAGTTCTTCTTCAGCTTGTCCTTGATGCCCCATATCAGCTGACTCTGCACCTGGAGACACGAGGTCAAGAAAAATGGGTTGGCTATAGGTGTTCATGGATCTACCAAGCAGGTTCTTAATAATACTTGATTGGGTGCATAGTCATTGAAGGCTGTTTGGGTCATTTTCATCTTTTAGGGAAGCACCTTTAGTTGGTCCTCAAGCTTTTTATCTTCGTCTTCTTTCTCCTTCTTCACTTTCTTTGACACCCCGTCCAACTCGTCACCGTTTCTCTTTCTACAGGGGCAAAAAAATCATGTAAGTTACAAACAATTCGGTCAGAAATCATGTCAATATGATAACCCGACCCGACCTATCAACGTGAACTTTCAAAATAAGATCGAAACTTTCTAACTAGGAGCAGAGGAAGACAGAAAACCTGGGATTCGCTTCACACAAACATTTAATTATGACACCTTTAATCATTAGGGAAACTAATTAGAGCTTCATCACCTGATGGACGGACATAAAGCAAACACAAACACAAGTTGGATCATGCCCGGTGTCCCCAGGCTTCATTACCGGTGACACCTGGTCACAACATGGCGAGACGTATTCTTCTGTCCCGCGTTAACACAATACCATAATGACCATCCCAAAGCACCCTGTTTGTCCGTCCAAGCCTTTGGAGAATAACTTATGGAGAAACATCCTATACCAGAAACAAATAGACACCCAGGAGGGGACGATTAGCGACTATAAAACAACCTACCTACTCCAACTATTATTTATTCTTTCATAATGGCTTTCTGAGTCACAGTTTTTCCAGCTAGCTGCGGAGCAACAGAATTATCCCACGATGACGCCAGATCTCAACCGCTCTTCTGTCAGCCCACCGGCATACCTAGGTGAGTGATACCGCTAATTGAAATGCAATCTGGTGGCGAGATACAATTCAAACACACACAATTCAAACACACTCCCTCTGTTCAGGATATGCATGGCGTAACACCAGTTTGCTGCTGGATCTCAACGCTTCTCTCAGGGCGATGATCAACGCCGGCGTGAACTCCTCGCTCCCGGACCCGCTGAGGAACGCCGTCCCCGCCGCCACCCCCCGTCCCCCGCGCCCTACGAGGAGCAGGCGTCCCCAAACGGCCCCTACATGGCGGCCGAGCTCATCATCGCCGCCCTCTCCGTGGTGGGCAACCTGCTGGTGTGCGCAGCCGTGGGCCTCGACCGCAAGCTGCGCACCGTCACCAACTACTTCCTGGTGTCGCTCGCCGTGGCCGACGTATGCGTGGGCGCCGTGGCCATACCGTGCGCCATCCTGACCGGCGTGGGCCTGCCGCGCGACAACCTGCCGCTGTGCCTGGTGATGCTGAGCGTGCTCATCATGCTGACGCAGAGCTCCATCTTCAGCCTGCTGGCCGTGGCCGTGGAGCGCTACGTGGCCATCTTCATGCCCTTCCGCTACCAGGCACTGATGACGCCGCGCAACGCCGTGCTGGTCATCGTCGTCACCTGGCTGCTGGCCTTCCTCATCGGCCTGGTGCCGCTGATGGGCTGGCACAAGACGCCGCCTCCGGGCTCCTCCGGCCACTGCTTCTTCGTGCTGATCATCGACATGGCCTACATGGTCTACTTCAACTTCTTCGCCTGCGTGCTGGCGCCGCTGGTGGTCATGTTCCTCATCTACGCGCGCATCTTCGCCACGGTCAAGCGGCAGCTGCGGCGCATCGAGGCCGAGCGCGGCGGCGGCGGGGGAGGGGGCGGGGCCGGTGCGGCTCGCACGGCCGCCAGTGTTAAGCAGGAGATGAAGACGGCCTCCTCGCTCTTCCTGGTCCTCTTCCTGTTCAACCGCCTGCTGGATCCCGCTGCATGTCATCAACTGCTTCCTGCTGCTCTGCCCGGGCTGCCCCGTGCCCTTCGAGCTGCTGCTCACCGCCATCATCCTGTCGCACGCCAACTCCGTCATCAACCCCTTCCTGTACGCCTGCAAGATGAAGGCCTTCCGAGACGCGTTCAAGGCGATCCTGACGTGCTGTCGGATGCCGGTGCGAGGGGAGTAGTTGGGAGTGCAGGGTGAGCCTGTGAACCAGTCTCTGGCGAGAACAGCACCGTTCTGTATACAATACTGTGTGATTAGTATACAGGTTGGTAGCAAGTAGGTAGAGGTTAAGGCCTCTTGCTCAAGGAAGACTACAGGTAGCCTGCACACACTGGGGATCAAACTCAGACTGTTTCCGCTAGGCGTCGAGCCGCATAGCGACGACACCGTCACACCCAAACAAAAAACATTTCTGCGCCCCACTTCACTCAGAGGGCATGACGAGCCACTCTGTTACTGTGAATTCTCCAATCCGTAGGTTAGTTCTCACTAGGGCTGCAGCCTCTCGCTCACCCTCAGACTTCACCGCGGGCAGCCTCTTCTTCAGGTCCTCCTTGTCCTCGGCCCGCAGTGCGTTGAAGCCCTTGAGCTGGGCGCCGCTGTACTCGGACTTGAACACCAGCTCCTCGCGGCGGCTGACGAAGCAGGCTGTGTGGTACCAGCGGTCGATCAGACCAGCTGGGGCTCTCCGCATCCACTGACTTCTTGGACACGCGGATCTGATCCTGGGGGGGGGGGGGGGGGGGGGGGGGGGCGCATGGGAAGAGGGTTAGAATAAAGCCATGTACAGAATAACCAAATGGTAACCAAATGTCATGGTAGGTAATGTGTATGCGTGATAAGAATGAATGCCATGCTCTTCAAAACAATGTACCCTATTCACAGCGGTGTCAACATAGGAAAAACACAGCTGTTGCTCATAGTGCTAATTATCTGTCTGCTACTTTTTTACATAACGTGGTCAATGTGCGTTGTTGACTCTAGTTTACTGTGCTACTGTACCTGTGCCCTGGTCATCATCATCAATCCTTTATTTAACCAGGTAGAAATTCATTGAGCTTAAAATCTCTTTTACGAGAATGACCTGACCAAGAAGGCAGCACCATGATAAAATAAACACAATCATATCAATTCCCACAAACCACACTCAGCACCAGTCAAATTACAGTACAAGATTAGGGTAGATAAAAGGCGCGGACCCATAATAAGTTTTATGAGCAACGTCAGTGTTTTTGTCCTACTTGCATGCCTCTATAAAGAAGGCATATTGGATAGAATTCTAACCATCCTTCTTCTAGCAAAGAATTTTTTCAATCAATTTTATCAACAACATTTTCAATATGTGTAGATAGAGCATTTGAGGTGGAACATTTATACTAGAGACATCTAGTATAAATGTTATCATGGGTCCGTGTGAACAGGAGCAGTAACCATGTAGTAACCTTTTCTATTTTCTGCTCGCAGCCTTTGCAGGTGCTGCGGTTAGACTTGGCATATTCCCAGCAAAGTCATTGAGCGTCTTCTCTCCTTTGGCTCCGCCTTTTTGGTCTGCTTTGCCTTTAATTAAAAAATGTCCAGCAAATTAACCACAGTGAAAACATGTCATACTTCTACACAACACATGTGAATACACAAGGAAAGAATGGGATATGTCTTTTAGATTTGGAATCAGGGAAATACAAATATTCTACACAACTAATACTAACTGATAAAACACAAAACAAAAGTTATTTAGCCAATAATTATTAACATTTATAGTCACACATCTTATTTTTGACCATAAAATAAAGCGTACCAATCAAAAACTAAACTACTGTGCGTACCTCCGGTCACTCCTCCTCGGTCTCGATGGCCTTTTGACCTTCTCCTGGTCCTCCCAGCGGAGGTCCGAGAAGCCAGCGATGTCCGCGGTGGACTGGGCCGCTGCCCGCTGCCAGAAGCAGGAGAAGTGGTGCCAGTGGGGGACCTTCCCGTCAAACATGGGCGACTGGGGACCAGAGGGAAAACAGGAGCATCATAGTTTTTACAGGAATTGGTTTATTTCATATATTTATTGTTATTTACAGTATTGTTATAGTAACTGTGCTGCTATCTAGATTGTGGTTCAAGTTTAGGCAACACTGGATGAGGAAATGCCCAATTAAAACCTTGTATTGATGGATTTGTGATGATGTTTTGTTGATGAATAAAGGCATTGATTATTTCTTAATGCATTAACCGAATGTGGTTCTAAATCGAGAAGACGATTTAAAGACTATAGTATAAAATATAGTATAAAGTTGCCATGCCTAACGTTACAATGGCGCAGCTTCGGAAAGTTACCCAAGTCAACGTCAAGACGTAGTAATCCTTTACACAGGCTTTCGTCATTTATGATCTCCGCAGCCGATATTTGTTAGCAATTTCTTTCTGACCATGTTTGCCTGTGTGTAGCAAATTAGGCGAGGCTAGGATTGATGACATTTAATTATTCTTTTGTGATCACATTCAATGGCTGTTAGCTATTTAATTGCTAACAGCGGCCTTCCATAAAAAAACAAAGCCCATAAAAATTAAATGCTGGAATAAAAAACATCCGCAAATAATGGATATCTTTAATATAAAACAACCACCCATCATTTGGAGGCACCGCATGAATGGTTTGGTTCTTAGCTAACTTAGCAGGGTCTGCTGCTGCTGCAGAAGAGTCCAGACCCAGACGGCATTACCTGCACCATGATGGCCATTCGGAGCGAATCTTTAGCAATGTTCTCCTTGCATTTCTTGCACGACGCACGGCCACTTTTAGCATATTCGGCTTTGTAAAGCTTGTCTTCGTTGAGTCTCCCATATTGATTTAATAGAGAAGAAAATACTGCCGAATTACTTCAAGGCAAGCCCAACTTTCCGGTTTGCAGAGGAACAACAATCAAAGCATCGGAAGAAGCGAGCCCTCGTGTGTACACCGACCGAAACCGCGCTACGCACAGACAGCACTAGAGGAGTTAGGAAAAGTCGCTCTGCTAGAAAATGATGACCCATGATCAGAATTGATAGATTCAGAAACTTGAATGAATCATTAAGTCCGTTTGCATGCTTGAAGAGTGAGCAATCTATTTCTAATTTAATATATTTTAGATTGTGTCTTTAGTTGTTATAATTAAATGTGAATGTAAATGTAAATTATAATAATAATTAATAAATAATTATGTGAAAATGTTAAAACCGTACTGGCAGAACACATTTTTAATAGTAAAAGAGTTTTCCATTATTTAGGTCTTGGTAGAAAGTGGGAAAAATAGTTTACTTAGGAAGGATAATAAAAGTATTTACAACAGAACTACATCCACGTATTTACAACAATGAGGTAAAGAGCATCAGATTTTCGAAACAACCTATAATTAATAGTGACTAGATAGAGATATATAACACAGTTTGTGTTTGTGATTTTGGCATTGAAGACATCTATAACCATACGTACACACTTTCTTGACAGAGAGCAAATGTTCCCTTGTAAACTACGTGTGATCATACATATCAAGGCAGAGATTAACTGGCTATTGTATAATGTTTTTGTCAATAATATTATACAATGTGAATATGTTAAACAAAGTTGATGTTTGACACAGAAAACTGTCTATTTAAAGGAAGTGAACACTGTATAAAATATACTGTGTATGCTAAATACCGTATATGCTATATAGTTTGATTATAGACTTTTGGTGGCCACTGATCAGTAATGAATGGTGACACAGTTAGAAAAACTGCACAAAATCGTACTACAGATCTCAAAAAGAGAGAAATAACAGTTAAAAAACAGTACATAATCACACATAAGCGTTGGGCAACTTTAGGTAATCAATGATTTGGAAGAGGTTGCAAAGGTTTTCTACAAGTTATCTTGAGGTATTCTTTGTTTTTGGCCTTCAAATCTACAACTCAATGTGTCTATCACTTAGGTTATATTATACTGTTGTATTATATGTTATTTGACTATTAAAAATATGTTGGACTTAGATCATTTGGGGTAAAGAGTATACTGATATGGCATAACAATATTAAAATTGCTTTAAACGTCCTTCAGCACTCAACTTAAAATGCAGCATCCCATGAACTGCCCTTCAGTAGGTAAATTGTGCTATTCCATAGAAAGTCTTGACAATACAGTTTAGGCGGAATACGAGGTAGGGAAGAGGGAAAAAAACACCATTAAACATGGTATTTTCAGATTGAGATGACCCCTGACCCTTGCACCCTGAGAGAACCCCCTCAGCAGTCAGAAAGGCAGGGCGACACAGTCAGGCTTGGATTAGGCTCCCTCTTCTTCTCCTTGTTCCTGGCCTGCACCAGCCCAAACACCACCTCGGCCAGGGTGTGTCGGGCCCCGGACCGCCTCTTGTTGAGTCTCTCTTTGCGGCTGTGGGAGTTCCTGCTCCGCATGCTGCCGATGAAGTAGGTGCGGACCTTCCCCTTGGACTCGCTCACCTGAAAGGACAGGCACACCGAGAGAGTTAGCCTCCCCTCGCCTGCAGATCCGATTTGTTTTCATTAGGTTTATAGTTATTACGTTTGGAAGGTCTAATCATGAGTAACTATTCAATTTACCATGGAGTCATATTTACAACGGTACGAACAAGAAAATAGTCGCTTGGATGTTATTTGATCCTTTTATCATTGCGTTTTTAATGTTCTGTGTGCTTGTCTTTTCCTGTTATTTTCACAGATGTGCCTTGCTACCTATGGAATTTCCCTTGTGGGACAAAACTCATAAAAACGAAATGAACACACGTAACACACATAAACTTGCACAGCACTGAAACTATGCATAAGCTCATTTAACCCCCCTCATTAATGATAATCATTTGCACAAGGCATTGCTACTGTGAACATCCAAACTCATTTCCTCCAAGTTCTTCCCTCGCATTTTCACACTATCAACTCACCCCTTGACGAAAATCTCCCCCCTCAGCTCCAGCACAAAGCCCCAGTCAGCCAGTAGTTTCTTGGTGGCCTCGGGCACTTGGATGCGGCCGTTCACCCCGGTGCTGTCCATGCGGCTGGCCAGGTTCACCGTGGTGCCCCAGATGTCGTACTGTGGCTTTGTGGCCCCGATGACCCCAGCAATCACCGGCCCATGGGCGATGCCTGGTCCAATCCGCAATGCAGCATATGGAGACAGGGTTCAACTTGAGGTCATGCGCTGAGGCAAGATGTTCATTTTTTTTGGGGAAAATTGTAAGATGATGATGAAGGCAATATGTGTGTGTGTGTGTGTGTGTGTGTCATCCACCACTTACCCACACGTAGCTGGAAGTTTTTGCCCGCGTTCCTGTTAATCTCCTTCAAGGTCTCCTGCATGGCTAGTGCGAATAGAACCAGCTCACTCAGGTGGTTCCATTCATACCTCCTCCCCTATGAGTGAGTGAGTGTGTGTGTGTGTGTGTGTGTGTGTGGTGGTGTGTGTGTGTGTGTGTGTGTGTGTGTGTGTGTGTGTGTGTGTGTTGTGTGTGTGTGTGTGTGTGTGTGTGTGTGTGTGTGTGTGTGTGTTGCAAGTGTACCAATGTGTTGTGAAACAAAAGAGAAAGACGAAAGCGAAATATATGAAAATGTTTAGGTGACCTTCAATGACGAGTCAATGCATTATTTCACTGAAGGCTGGTGATCCCACCTGTTTGTCTGGCGCCAGACCAGAGGCAGCCATGTAACAGCTGCCGATGGTCTTTATCTTCTCCACAAAGTGGAAGTAGGACTCCTCCAGCAACTAGTCAGTAGACAAACACGAGTCATGCATTTGAACAAATGAAACGAACGAGAGCAAACAAAGATGAACTTAGAACATCAGGAAGGAAACCCCATTAATGTCTATAGATGAACGATGAGTGGAGAGGGAATGGTATATGTTGAATTAGCAACAACGGGTATTTGTACTGAAATTAACACCTTATATGATCTCTAAATGTATCTCAGAACTGCCGCAATGAAGGCCTCTCTTTTACCACACACACACACACACACACACACACACACACACACACACACACACACACACACACACACACCCACACACACACACACACACACACACACACCACACACATACACACACACACACACACACACTGATACACATATGGCGAAGTCTAGCAATGCATGAGGCCATAGACCCTAGTTATAATCAGGGTCAGTTTGGTTTATCGTTGTCCGTGTCCCTCTATTGGTGATGTGACCCTGCAGTCAACCTGCTATGCAGCCCCACAGCCTGAACCACCTTCGGGGTTTGACCCCAAGGCGTTTGTTCACCTCGTCAAAGCCAGCGATGATCTCGTTCAGCAGTCGCAGGCAGTCCACCCCTTCGTGTTTGATCTCTTTTTGCTCGTAGTAGTCGTTGAAGCCAGCAATGGAGGCGAACATCACGCCCACTTCATCGTAGGACTGGGAGTAGAGCTCCTGCATGGTCCAATTAAGACCCTTGACTGAGATACATCGTGTTTGAAGCCAGCTTGAATGAGGTGTATGGGTTGTAGCTCAATGGCAATGGGGAAGGGAAGGTCATGGTTGCAGTGTTGTTTGTGTACCTTGTCATTCTTGCCTCTCTCCAAAAAATGTTGGGCCACGTGTGCTGGTAAAATGTTGTGTAGCAAACACGCATTGTGTTCACGTAACTCCCTCATGTCCTCTACTTCCTGTTGGGCTTGCAGGCGCCACAGGAAGTCCAGCCTGGCCGTGGCCTCCCACTAGAGAATGTTGAGACACAAGAAGAAGAAGAAGAAGAAGAAGAAGAAGAAGAAGAAGAAGAAGAAGAAGAAGAAGAAGAAGAAGAAGAAGAAAAAAGAAAGAAAGAAAGACTTCAACTGTGGATATACTCACATGGTTCTAGCTGTTTTATGATATAACAGTGTCATAATCATTATCACCATCATCATCAATATCATCATCATCATCATCATCATCATCATCATAATCATCATCATCATCATCATCATCATCATCATCATCATCATCATCATAAGTATATTAAGTTATATATTGAAAGTCTGTGACGTTTTTAGTAACAAATAAAAGAGAATCTTGATCAATCAAAGCAAGTTTGAAACAGAATCCAACAATACCTGCCGTCCATTGTAGGAAATTGCGACCAGAAACATGGCCATGAGAAGAATTGAGATTCCTTTTCTCCGCAGGTAGCTAGACCTGTCATTTAGAAGAGTAGGCAAGGATGGAGGGTATAAAAGTAGTCAGAAGAAGTATTATGCTATATTTGTGATTATAAGAATTGTAAGAAAATTAACCTAGACTAAAATAAATAGTTTGTGTCTTGTCAGTTGGTACTCCATTTCAACTCAACCACTCTGTCAGTTCCACTGATGTTATTCCCAAAAGGGAATTATGTTATTCCAAAACACTTAAACTGAAACTTGATTGAAACCATCGGCTGCCACTGACCTGTGCAGTGTGTCTTGGCTGAGCATGTTGAAGGCCAGGTGAATTAGACAACAGTTTGCAGCCATAGCCAGCAGCAACATTGCCAGCTTCAGCTGGGAGTTGAGACGCAGGAATACTGCGCAGTCACCATGGCGATCACCCCGCTCAACACGAAGAACTGTCCGGTCAGTCGAGCAGGAGGGAGGGAGGGAGTGGGAGAAGAATCAAAATGAATATGAACTGTGTATTTTTTCAATTATTGAGGTCGGAATACCTTTTTGATTAATATTTGACGAGTTAAAGTTATACTTCACATATTCAAAATTGGACTTGAAACAAAGATCAACCCCCAAAAACAGCAATTGTACTCCTGATGTATTACTTTTTTTTTTTTTTTTTTATGACGTAGATTGTCTCAAAATAAACATTAGTTATTCAAAAATGAGAGATTATTTTATTGTGATAGGCAATTACAGTAATAGTCCCAAAGACACATCCAAACAGGGTTCTGTTATTGTGCCTGAAGACTTACCTCTGGGTAAGTGCAAAGGCTAAGTGGTTGTTGGTTGGGGGAAGCAGGGCTGTTTCTGTCTGTGACCTCAGCCAATGCTGGCTCCTTATCCCTTATAATGCACCACATCTGAAATAACACACAAAACAAAACAAAGCAAGCAAACATAAGAAAACTCTATATCTTTTTATGTCAACTCCCTGACCTATCTCAAGTAATAAAATGCCTCCCTGTTTCAAATCGAGAATTCTCTTATAACATCTTTGCAAACTAAATTCCAACATTTGTGGGGCAGACCAACAAGCACACCACACTCTCTCACCACCATGTCGAAGGAGGCCAGGCCAAAGTGGATGGCGATGGCGGCGAGCGTGAGCAGGTTGCGGGCGCTGTTGTTCTCGTGGATCCAGCAGCAGGCCTGCTGTAGGGCCCAGGGGGCCCGGCTGAACTCCTCGGCCAGGGCCAGCAGGAGCAGCAGGAGGTAGGCCAGCAGGAAGAGGGAGAACTGGAGAACGGCTGGGTACTGCCTGCACAGCAAAGGAGTAGGAGGTGGAGCATGGAGGAAATAAATACAAACAAGATTCAATATGCAGGATGTTATTTACAAGCGAGCTACAAGTCAATTTTGGAGGGAAAAAAAGCACTGTGCTCCTCAGCCCTCCCTCTCCAAACACCGCCCAGCCTCAAAAAGCAAGGCTTGCTGAAAAAAATTAACCAGACTCTTTATTACACTGCTACAGAGTCTGAGCAATAAGCTAGATCCATGTAGTCTTAAAGCTACTGTCCATACGACAGAATGTGTTTTAGAGCCCTCTTCAAACAAAATAAATTGCATTCTGTGCCTTATCATTTTTAAATCTGCAATACATTACATTTCAACTAGCTCAGCTTTAAATGACCAAGACATAGCTGTAGTCAATGCTGATCGATCGTTATATCAATAATGTTGTACTAACCCATAACTATTTATTCTACAAATTGAAAATGCTGGGCAGCGCATACCTCTGTCTTTGTTTACTTGAATCTTACTATCGACACTCTCTCTCACCCTCCCACTCACACCACCCAGCCAGCCGAGCTACACTACTTTTTGTCACAGTTGTGCAGCATGCTAAATTGGAAGGGCTGAACCTTAAAGAGTGCGATTTTAATCATAATTTAAATAGTTTTACACACAAGGATGATTTTTTATATAAACGTTCACACACAAAGGGATGTTGTTTGGAAGTGTAGAGATAATGATAAGGGTACACTTTAATTTACTTCAACATAACTTAATATTCAGTAGTAATATTAATATTATTGTTTACAGAGATGTTGTTTGAGCATAACGGCAATTCAAAGTGCTTAACAAGTATCGATACACACAAGAACAATGAATACGCTGATTGGTCAGTGCGGCTGTCTGTCTACCTGGGGGCGGGGATAAGGGCCTGGGCAGCCATGAGGAAGAGGAGCATGATGAAGGAGCAAACCAAGTTGGAGTTGAACATTTCATCTCTCATCTGGGAGAACTGGGGGGAAGAACGAACATGAGCACGTATTGACAAAGACACAACTGAAACTCAAAGCACACAAAATATTCCCACAAAATGAACTTTTTTACAATTCAATTAATTGTTACCTAAATAGAACATTTCATACAAAAATAATAATAGTTAACAAAATAATCAAAAAATATATATAAAATAAAATAAAATAAATAAAATAAAGTAATTCATAATAATTAACAATCGTGAAAATGCCATAATGAAGCAATGAAACTCCATCACACTGGCTTCTTGTAGGCCATCTCAGGCTGATCGATAAGTACAGAATGGAGCCCCCACCGATCTCTCCACCTCCCCCCTGTAGCCTTACTGCTAGTAAGACTGCTCCAAAAATGAGGTTCATATCACACCCATCGATCTGCAAATAATTCTTTGTTCACAATCACCCGAAGTGTGTACAGTCGCATGGCGTAGCCTATTCACAGCTGGAATAGACAGAGACTCTCATTTTATAGCATTTAGCTCCATCACCCCAGTGCTTGTCTACACTGCCCAGCACTCAGCCCCCGGTGTCCAAGCCTGGTACTGCAGTGTTTTTCCCTGTCACATGACAGTCAACAGGAGTGGTATACCTCTATCTCTATGTAACAGCTCTGGCCTTACCTTGCTCTCGATGTGTGTGTCCTTGAAGACCAGCGTGAAGGGGCGATGTGCTCCTGGTGCATGCGGTCGCCGCTTCGCACCTGGATGGCGTGCTGGATGCGCCTGTTGATCTCCTTTGCGGTGGACTGGCGCGGGTTGGGCAGCTGGGCCAGGGATCCATTGGTGAAGGAGGCCAGGATCTGGAGCGAGGGTTCAGAGGCCTTCATCATGGGTTCATGTCAGAACATTAGATCCAATTGTGTTGGATGATGGAATGAAACTCTAGATGAAATTCTTGGCTGATGTGTAGAGTGAATATATTGAATTAACCGGGCCAATCCGAAGATTGACATGGAAAACATATTAGGGTAATCAAAGGGATACAAGCACCACCTTCCAAATTCATTTGTCAGTTATGGATGTCATGTTGCCTCTACTCTGTATATAAATGTATTTGAACTGACTTTGATCGATAAATCAAAGAGCTTCCCTCATATGTTCCCACAACAGCACTGCAACAAGTAAATATTTGACTGACAGGTAGTGTTACCCATTAATCAACACAGGAGCACAGTGGAAAAACAAACCCCATAATAAAGACAGTTGGACCTGAATCCATATCGAATAACTGAACACAATGCATGACTCTTTCCCATCTGCATGATGTCCTGCCTGCTACCTACACAGTTCATATCGGTGATGTTCCCAAAGGGCAGCTCAGGGTTCCACGTGCGGCTCGCCTTAGCGGTTTTGGTGCGCTCCGTTTGTTCGAGGGGGGTCCCATTTTCTTTAGGACAGACCAGGAAGGTGTCGATCTTGTGCTTTCGAAGAAACTCGCTCCTGTCCGCTCCGTGTCCCAGCTCGGTCTGGTAGACCCCGTCCAGGCAGTCCAGCGTGGCCCGGGAGATGTGATGCGTCTGGACGGGAGAGGGAGAGGAGCAGGGTGGAGGATGATGTGGTAGCATGAATAGCATGATAAAGCATACAAATACATTAACAAAACCTGGCATAAAATCACTCATTTAGTATGAGGTGGTTTTGTTGTCCAAGGCGACATACATTGAGGAATAGATACAAGACACTCAGGAGAAAGTATTGGTTGGGTATCTTGTTAAAGGATGCCAAGGTGAGTCTGTGTAGATCAGGGAGGTTGAACTCCCTTAAGGTTGTGGTTCATAATAAACCAAATCTCGTATCCATCAGACACATTATGTAATAGCAGAATATCTTGGGGGCAAAGGGCCTGGGCCGGACACCAAACACTGAGCGGGGCGGAATCACCTTCCAGAAGGCGATTTCTACATTGGTGTACATACATTTATTTCTACAGTGGCCAATAACATAAGGGGGTTATTTGAAACCTTTACAGAAACCTTTGATAAGAATGTTGGTTTCCCTTCAGGAAAAAGTATTCTACTGTGGCGCATTTGTGGCCACTGTTAGCCATGCGCATATAGATTGCTGCCTCCAGCAACATGATTGCTCAAAGCAATAGGAAGTGTCTGCTTAACTATAAGGGGCCTAGTGGCCTAGTTTAGCATCTAGAGTCCCCCCAAAGTTATTGTGGCAACTACAATGTGGGAGTGTGTGAATGATGGCTCGTTCAGGCAGCCTCACCTAGCCTAAGTCAGACTGATTGGAGCCTGGGGCTGGGTAAGGCTGCCCACCCGTTGCGCATTGAGTAATAAACGTGCACAGGGTACAGCAGCCATCACCACACACTCAGTGAGAGATCTGGGGGACCCCCGTTAAAGTCACCTAGGGGGAGCCATCTAGGTGGCGGGCAGCACGCGCAATGTTACACACAATGCTACACAGCCAGTGTAACGTGGCCTGGTGCTCCATGTTGCCATGCAAGAGATCTCACTCTGAGTGTGTGTGGTGATGGCTGGTTTAACCTGTGCACGTTGATCTCTCAATCCAAATGCCCCAGGTGTGCAGCAAAACCCATTCCCAGAGTCCAATCAGTCTGACTGAGTGTAAGTCTGACACCCCACATACAACTATGAATATAAAAACTAATTATGCCGTTTTTTCTCCTCAGATTTTTGTATGCCTACTCTGATGTTGTTGTACGCAGGGCTGGAGTTGAGACTACCTTGCTGGAGTCCAAATCAACTCATTGGTGAATCAAGTCCGATCCAAGGCCGAGACCATTAACCTTTACAGCTGTGGTTGTCCTCAGCCACGCAATTTCAACCTGATGAACATTTGCTTCAAATAATTTAAATCCTCAACATATTAAATGGAATCACTGAATGAAATATCACTACACTCAAACTATACTGCATAACATCAATCTACAGAACACAGCAATAGGAGTCATCTTTCACAGTGACCAACTTGTTACGGACACAAGGCCCGGCCCTCCGGTGCCTAACCCACCCAGGGATGCCTCCAGCCTCCAGCATGTTGGCGATGCCCACGTCCCAGGACCAGACGTCAAACTGCCACTTCTGCAGGCCCAGCACCCCGCACAGCACCGAGCCCGAGTGGATCCCGATCCGCATGTCCACGTCGTGTTTGAGCTGCTGCTTCACGAGCCTGAGCGGGAAAATTGAGGAATACGTGTGTTGATTAAGAGACAAAGGGTGACGTCCCAACTTTTTAAATTTCCTTTAAGCATGTGTCTGAGGCGAAGTGTTACCAGGCTACAGAAATAAAGATAAGAGCCATCAGCAGCTAAGAAAGATGCTAAGAGATGATGTTTCATTTGTTATCTTTACAACACTATTGCTAACCATCACTTCGGCAAATAGATAGACATGCACAGACGATTCAGATCCTGTTCTTTCATATGTTCAAGACAAATTAGGTGGAGTTAAAGAGGATGACCATGACTTCTCGTCATGGTTCTGGATGTAGCCGATGGGAGAGGGCCTTACCGGATGGTGCTGATCATGGCCAGGCCCATTTCCACGCAGTAGCGGGCGTGGCCACGCTGGGCTCAGGCACCCCGGACACACAGTAGTAACAGTCTCCCAGGATCTTTATCCTCATACAATGGTTTTCCTGTTCAAAGATACAAAGAAACCAGCAAAGCATTGATAAGGCTGATCTGGTGAGGCCTAAATGTAATTTTTAATTTGTTGAAATGAACTGATTACATTTGAGTGCGGTATCTAATAGGAAACCATTTTCTTATGTTGAAGTTCTCTCACTTTTTTTATAAACATATTTAAGCATGCCTTCAATTAACTGGATTCCCGATTTTTTTATATCCTTATTTTATAATCATATTATAAGCTTGTTGCCCACTTAATTAAAAGGACCTCAACTGGTCTTCCCATAACTAAGCTATGCAACCCGATGTAAAGAGCCGTATCCATACCTCTGCCAGCCGATCGAAGCGGCCAAACAGTTCATTGAGTACTTTGACCAGCTCCTGAGCAGAGAGGTTCATGGATAACAGGGTGAAGCCCTTGATATCAGCAAAAAGGATACTGCGGAGAACAGAGACTTCATTAATGTGAGTGTGTGTGTATGTGTGTGTCTGTGTGTATGTGCGTGTGTGTGATTGTGCGTGTGTGTGTTTTGTGTGTTTGAATGAATGTGCGTGTATTCACAGAGAGAGAGAGAGGAGAGAGAGAGAGAGAGAGAGAGAGAGAGAGAGAGAGAGAGAGAGAGAGAGAGAGAGAGACAGAGAGAGAGACGAGGACAGAGAGAGAGAGGAGAGAGAGAGAAAAATAATGTGCATGTGTGTTTGTATGTGTGTGTTTATGCACATGTGCGTACAGTGGTATGAGTAAGTGTTTGTGCACGTGTGTGTCCATCAGTGTGTATAACCGTGTGCTACTGTGTGCTACTGTGTGTGCGTGTTTGTGCATGTGTGTGTGGTCGTTTTTGAGCGTGGATTCGTTTGTTTGTTTGTCGTGTGTGTAAATATACTGACATCTTTGTACTGGTGGATATAGATCTTTGTGTGAAATTCCTGTGTAGTGAGCTTCAGCCTCTAAAGTGCTCATATCAGCTATCATCTCCAAGGCAACAAAGGAAGGCAAGGCAGGTGGACAGCACCAGAGCTCCTGGTTCAGATCAGACAGAACATACAGCGACTGAATGTCCAAGTCGGTAAGTGATAGATAATCATGGACCTATTATTAGGTAGGTCCCCAGGCGGGGCCTCCCACCTACCTGTCTCTGGTTCTCGGTCTCCAGGCGGAGGCGGGCCTCGATGCAACGACGGGTCTCAGAAAAACCTGCCGTGGGAACGGTCTGTCAGATAGTGGATGAATAAGCCTGCTGTGTTCATCCCAAAGTAAAGCAGGCCTTTGGCAAACACCTGTGTGGGATAACAATAAAAACACAGTCGCTAATCCATAACAGTACTCCGTCTGAATGATGAACAACTGATCTAGATGGGATCCAAAGTTCAATTTCTGTATGTCACCAGAATAAATCTGTGTGCAGACCTTTTGCCTTTCGCCACCTGCTGCAGGAGGGGATCTAAAGTCTCAGTTATGGTTCCATGTCGACGCGACGCAATGACCACGCAGACGCTTCGACGCAGTCGTGCACCTGATTTGGTTCTGCGTCAGGTTTTAGTGAGCGGACCAATCACAGCCCTTGCTGCTGCGGCGCCTCGACAAGGTTAACATTTTCTGGGAGGCTCCGTCAGGCCCTTGGACGTAATGGTTCCGTAGACCCCTTGGTTGCGTCAACGTGGAACCATAACGAAGCCTTCAGAGTAGAGTAGAACTAAATCAAAAGACGACACGGAGCACCACTGTCCCTCCAGAGGACCCCCACCTGTCTCAGAAGCAGGGCGTCGTGGTAGCAGTGCACCGCCTCCGCCCCCAGGTGCAGTGCCGACGTCAGGGCGCCGGCGCACATGGCCCACAGCAGGGGCAGCGGCAGCAGAGTGTACGTGGCGAACAGCGTGAGAGCACATACCCCGAGGGGTCCCGCTCCAGCCCGTACCCCAGCCCCCCCAGCCCCTGCGTGGTCTGGGACAGCCAGCTGGCAGGCCGGCGTCGTAACGGAGCCACCGCGGCGATATGGAGGCCTTGCAGGTCATCACCACCACGCACAGGGTCACGGCGAGCGCCATGAAGAGGGCCGTGAGCCACCCGCGCAGGTGGTCCGGCGGCCTCCGGCGCCACAGCGCAGGTACAGCACCAGGATGTGGAGCTTGGCCACGGCGTCGATGACGTTGGCGACGGCCAGCGAGCTGCGGCGCTGGGGGACAGGGTGCTGCTGGTACAGCTTCTCCAGGTCCCCGGACTTGAAGGTGTGCCTCAGGGTCGGGATGAAGACGCTGCGCACCGCGTGCCCCAGCGCACAAAGAAGTCTGCATCGCTGACGTAGCCGCCGCCAGCGGGCTGGCGTGCGGGCTGGAGGAGCTCTGGGGGACGGGGAACACGCGGACCGCGGAGGAGCGCCGCTTGGAGCCGCGCGAGGCCTTGTCGCGGATCTGCCGGTGATGGCCTCGATGTAGGCGGTCGGTCACGAACATCTTGGGCGCGGGCTCCACGCCCACCGCAGAGCGGGAGCACGTGCTCACTAACGGCCTCAGAGGGCGACAGTCCAATGACGTTTTCAAAAGCAGCTACATGACTGGAACACTTTCTCGAGAATACAGCGCCCATCCGGGGTGCAATCCGTTCAGGGATTTTTCTTTTTAAATGGTTTTATTCAGATCTTTCCAAATATATAGCTACTATATATTTACTACTATAGCTATAACAATGAGCCACTAGAGGCTGCTCATTGGAAAACATGTGAGTGCAGGTTTAAGCTGTAGAGTCATACATTTACAAATCGGACACAGACACACCAAACAGGAATCACAGGGCTTGATATTTTCCCTAAATGGTTTAAAGTGAGGTCTGTGGCTGTCCATCTATTTATGTGAGGTTGTGTTTGTTGTTGTTTTTATTTACCTGGACATTAAGCTCCTTCTGGATGATGATGTGTTTCACAGCTTTTTGCACCATCATCTTTTCCGCCGAAGCCCTGGGGACAGCGGGATGATATGGCAGGTCGGCTCGCAAAGCTCCATGGGGGAGACCATCTTAGTCTCTGCAAAGGTCACCATGATGATGACCTTTAGCTGACCCTTCAATGCTGTAGGTCTTAGCTCAGAAGATCAAGTAGGCTGAGAAGAAAAAGGGGAGACATTATCATTGTATGTAGCATACCAACATAGGTACATATATCGTATATTAATACATTTGCTAAATTAACACCCTAAAAGACATGGCATTAGACAGCAGTTCTTTATGTTTTTTGCAATTGACAAGCTATGTAGCAGAGTGCACAATGTATTACAGATTAGGTTAACGAAAAGGACCATTAAAGAGGAAAGAACATTAATGATGAACATACATTGGAGTTCATTTTTTAAATGCTTTGATGTTATTTATATGGACCTTTTTTACCCTTATACCTCAACTCTATACAACTCATTTTCAACTCTATACATAAATCCTGTCCCCAACACTGGCATAAATAATAACAATACATAGCAAATACATACAAATTTAATTGTAGAACTTGTACATGTCAGTGTATCTGGGGCCGATCCACGTGCCTACTGCCTACACAACAAGCCTTGGGGGCTTTTGCTTGCAACTGAGCGGGGTTGCAGGTCAACCCCTGAGCTGTCTAATTCTCAGAGATAAACTTTCTGGCCTTCTGGCTGTATTAACGTTGGCCCTTTCAACAACCCCCCCCCCCCCCCCCCCCCCGCTCCCCCCTGACACACACTCATGTACTCCACTGTCCCACGACTAGTACATATGTGTTCACAAATGCACAACCAAGTTTAAGTTTAAGTGAATAATGGAAAGTCATCCACACATGTTCCACGTTTGACCAGCCATGGTGATCAGGAGAATAGCTGCTGGTATTTTTTCTGCCTGGCTAGTGAGTGCACTTGGAGTATCTAAATAGTTGTATTTAGATGTTGATGATGACTCAAAGTTCTTGACAGGACTTGCTGTTAGTTGTCTATTTGATGCAAGGCAGATGGCTAACTACCGCAACATAAACCTATTAGATGTAAAGATGTATTCGCAACAAGTCAGCTATTCGCAATGTATTGTCCTTGCACAATCAAAAAAAAGGGCCATGAAACATGGGATCATCCAATTGAATAATTGATGGAGCATAAAATACATTGATTACAATAAAATATCCTCATGCTGTCATACATTGTAGCTGCAAGAGACAAGAAACAATAACAAAAACAAACCTGCATTCTGTACACCACGTGTTTCCACTGCTTATTTCCGAATGCCAGATGAAATAGTGGATATCTATCTTGAAAAGTAACCTGTGCATAATCCACTTCTCCTGAATCCCTTCATGATGAATAAGATACATTTATTGTGGAGAGTTGTAGTTAACCACCTGCGGCAGTTTGAGGAGAAACTCATAAGGTCATGTCAAGGGATTGCTCAAAGAAGAGCTTCAGGAAGGAGTGGTCCAAAGAGGATTACCTATAGTCAGCCGCCACTGTCACTCTCCTGCTAACCCATCCCTCTCTCTCTCTCTCTCTTCTCTATTTCTTCTCTCTCTCTCCCCCCCTCCCCCTCCCTCCCTCTCTCTCTTCTCTCTCTTCTCTCTCTCTCTCTCTCTCTCTCACGCCTGCCTTCCGACCGTTCAACCTGTATCTATATTGTCGTTTATTGCTGAGTTTGTTGTGCTCACATCCCATCAGATCATGCGTATCTTTGTTAACGGCTGTTGTTGAACAAATGCACTGTATCAGCCTACAGTGTGCGCTCTGATGCAAGCGGCAAATTGCACATTTAATTGGGACTCAATTAGGGATTTGCGTATCGATTTGATAACGGTTTCTGTAGCCTTGTAACGCACACACCACGGCTGGTCGTACAGGTTTGCAATGTTTTTGCAATGTGTATGTAATAAGTAGATCAAGACCAACCACACACACAAACACAAAGAAAAACAAACACACACACACAGAAAAGAAAAACACACACACAGAAAAACAAACACACACAGACAAATACACACACACACAGAAACAACACTCACTCACTCACTCACTCATCACTCACTCATCAATCACTCACTCACTCATCAACACACATAAAAAAAAACCAAGACAAAACTCTAACTCTCTCTTTCTCTCTCTCTCTCTCTCTTTCCTACCTCCCTCCCTTCTCTCTCTCCCTCTCTCTCCTCTCTCTCTCTCTCTCTCCTCTCTCTCTCTCTCTCTCTCTCTCTCTCTCTCTCTCTCTCTCTCTCTTGCCAAAGCATTTGACAAACATAACAAGACCAAGAAAAATTACAAACACAATTATGATAATATAAAATTCACAACATAAACAATGAATACATTATAAATACCAAATTAGTTCATAGTCAAAAATCGTTATCTCTCTCACTCCATCGCTTTCTTTCTTTCTCTATCCCCTCTCTCTCTATTTCTTTCTCTCTGTCGGTCTATCTATCTTTCTCTCTCTCTATATACATCTATATTTATATCTATATTCATATTTATATATATGGCCTAGCTTATGAGTTAGAAATGTCTGTAAGAGTACATTTTATTTGGTCAATTAATACTAAGGGCTTTAAGTCCTTATTGTTATATTTAATGGGAGTTGATCAATGTATGGACCAATAAGGACAATTAAGTGGCAGTAATGATAATATACTGAAGGAAACTCATCTACAAAACGGTTTAATTTTAAGGGGCTTCATCCATATGGTTCAGGACGAGTCACATGGTTAGGTAGTGCAAATTACTGGAAGAGGGAAGGAAACTTGGATAATATATTTACACTGGTCCACAACAGCGATATACTCTCATTGGATACTTTGTCTTTCAAATTGGCAATCAAGGCTTTTCCTTTGCTTTGAAAAAAACTGAATTAGTAAAGAGTGTTAATGACTCCAAATGGGAGGTCGGGAGGGTGAGTGAACAAGATAAAGTGATTTGCTTCACAGAACAGCATCAGCATGAACCTGTAGTCTCAGCGGACCTTAGCTAAGTCAAGCCCCTAAGTCTCCCTTTGCTAATTGTGTGCACAAACAAGCAAAGCACAAAGCCCCCATAAGACTGACCCTAATGAGCTCCCATCTGTCTGTCCCACATCTATCCCAAGGGGGCGTGCAGAAATATGTACAGCCAGAAATAGTTGACATTTTAAGCATTGAGACAACTCATCTTGCAGATGACAAAATGTTTTCTTGTATTATTTTAAATATCCTACTTACAGGGGCCCTTACTTACACCTAACTATCCATTAACACTTAATAACCATACCTACCTTGGTCTCAAGGAAATAATTGAATACCTATAACAGGCTATGGAAATCCACATTTAAGCTTCTATAGGTTGCAGCATAGCCTTTAGACCAAAATGAGCCACGGGAATGTGGAAGTCCTCTTATGGTTCACGCTAATTGTATTTAGACTGACCAGTAATCATCTGATTTCCAGCAGCATGCATGTCAAACCAGCCAAGGGTTCATCCACATGGCTTACGTGCGCGTGTACACTCTACCTACGGTGTTCATTAGATCTCTGTGTGAAAGCCTAATGTGCATTGGCCTGTTCCAATGTATGCGTAGTAGTAGCACCTTCTGCTAGAACAGAGAAGGGATGCCACGTCATACTGGCAGGGGCCCTTGAACCTGGCATCGCCTGTCATGTGTCGGGTGAGGTGGCGACCGGGTAGGAGGCAGATCCGTGCCAGCGTTGAGATTCAACTTGTTTACATGCACATGCAGACCTGGGCCCCGTTTCCCGAAAGCGTCGTTAGCCTAAGTGGATCGTGAAGTGCGTCGAAAGGGCATCGTAGAGTTTTCACCGCGTTTCCCGAAAGCATCGTGGGGAACGAACGTCTTGAAAACGCTCGTAGCTAACGAGTACTCCAGGGGTGCTCGTAGGTACTCGTAGGACGCTAAGAGCATCGTCAGATATAGCCTCAGTGGCGACACCATCGGACATTCCGTCTATTGGATGCGTTTATTAAAACGCATTGCGCCTTTATGTTCTTAGTTTGGTAATTAATAAAGATTATTAATTAATTTATTAATAAAGATGTTAAAATGGCCAAAATAAAACGGGACAGTCCAGAAAATGTTTGCGCAGGCAGGGCACTCAAAATGTGTGAGAGAAAGTGGGGGGATTTGTGCAGACTGACATGGCTACTCATAAAACGTAGCATAAAATAATGTAACAAATAAATTAAATTAAACAAATTAAAAAAATAAAAATAACGAAATAAAGAAATTAAAAAAAATAAGAAAATAAAAAAATTATAAAAAACAAGCAAAGGAGCAGGCAAAAGGCTGGGATATGGTGGGGATTGGTCACGTTGACGGGAATGTTTAGTGACATGAGGGAGGGTGGAGGGGGTTAAAAAAAAGTCTCAATCACTATTCGACGCGCATGAAAACCAGCCGCGTAGTTATGAGGGAGGCCGTCCTCACACCGATCTTCCTCATCGTCATCGTCCTCAACGTCCTCCGGTTCAATCAATGCCACCCCAGCCTTAGCTGCAATGTTGTGCAACATAGCCGTCACACATATCACGGCGCATGACTTGGCCGGAGAAAACTGGAGCCCTCCGCCTGACTTGTGAAGGCATCTAAAGAGCAACTTCCACGTCCCGATCGTGCGCCCAACGATGCACCGGGCCAGACGGTGGGCTTCGTTGTATTCCTCATCATGGACGTCTCCCGGGTTATTCACAGGTGTGAAGAGGAATTATTTAAGGGGGGAAAATGCCGTGAAACGCACAGTGCATTCAGGATTAGGACTGATATATGTCGGTTTAAGCCTAATCAATTGTGTTTTAATGTCTTTAGCATTCATATAATTGCAGTCTATTTTTTTCGTAGGCTACTCTGCTGTTGTCCTTGATGGGGATATATTTTAACCCTTTTTAACACAATTTTCCTGCGACATTCCTGCGTCTCCCCCTCCTACGGAGCCCATTTCAGCACCGTGTCAGTAGACAGTTACAATCCTACGACGTCGTGAGTGCAGCGAATGCGCGTTCACGTTAAGAGGAGTTTCGGGAAACGCTCCAAAGAAATTGACGATGGATCGCAAGATCCATCGTGAGAATGATCGTACGAGCGTGGATCCATCGTTATCGGGAAACGGGGCCCTGAGACAAATACCAAACAAATACAAATACCAAACCCCCATCATCAGATGTGCAAATCATCATCGTCCTCATCCTCGTAGCCTATTCCAACAACCGTTCAATAAAAATGGGAAATTTATTGGCCCAGATGAATTTTCAATATTATTTACAAGTGCTACTTTCATTAATGTACATACCAAACCAAAGTTATGTTGATTATCTGGACTTCAAATCCTTTCTTCATGTTCTAGCTCGATTATAAGGGGTCAACTGCCAAACACTAGGTTTGAGTGAGTCAAATCCTAATTCATAATCAGTAGCATGATGACTTCAGAGTGTTAATAATAATAATAATAATAATACATTTAATTTAGAGGCGCCTTTCAAAACACTCAAGGTCACCTTACAAGAGCATATAGGCCATACATTTAAAAAAAATAATAAATAAATAAATAAATAATAAATAAACATAAGCAATAAGTAAATAATAAAACAAAAACTAGACAAAACAAAACAAAAAACAATCAAACAGGATCAGTTTGACATTGTGTGCGAGTTGAACAGGGATTTTTGAGTTTGGTATACTTGAGTTTGTAATGGTGTCTGACCTGTTTTATGTGTGGGGCGGGAGGGATTTCCAGAGCCTTGGGTGCTCGAACAGCTGAATGACCGGGCACGGCCAGTTGAAGCGAGTCCGTGATGTGGGGATACATAGTAGTCCGCAGAGTTGATCGGAGGGAGCGGGAGGGAGTGTAGTCTTGGAGGAGGTCGCAGAGATACTGGGGGCGTAGGGTTGTGGAGAGCTTTGTAGGTGAGGAGTAGGGTTTTGTATTGGATGACGGTAGTGTACTGGGAGCCAGTGAAGTGAAGAGGACAGGGGTGATGTGGTCAGAGATGTTGGGCGGGTGATTGATCACGGGCGCTGAGTTCTGACTGATCTGCAGTCTGTTGATGAGTTTGGTGGGGAGTCCGGTGAGGAGGGCGTTGCAGTAGTCTACGCGGTGATGTGACAAAGGAGTGAACTAGATTTCAGTGCTGGATTGGGTCAGTGATGGGCGGAGTCTGGCGATGTTGCGGAGGTGGAAGAATGCAGTCCGGGTGATGTGTGAATATGGGGTGCGAATGAGAGGGTAGTTGTCCAGGATGACGCCGAGGCTCTTGACTTTGGAGGAGAAGGTACTGCGGGGAATCCATCGATAATTATGAGTGGAGCTGGGGTGTGTGTGATTTAGTGAGGGTGGATTGGATCCGATGAGGCAGTCCTTCGGTCTGTTTCCATTGAGTTTCAGGAAGTTTCCTGCTCAACCTCTCCGGATCTCTTCCAGGCACGTGTGAGGGAATTGGGGGGGATGCGCGGTGGGTTTGGTGGAGATGTCCCTGTGTGTCGTCAGCGAGCATGTGAAAATCGGCCCACCATGTTGACGGAGGAGTGTTCCCATCGGGAGGAGGTAAGTGGTGAAAGGAGTGCGACCCATACTGACCTGGGGAACCAGTGAGACCCTGAACCCCAGCTTGTGGTTGCTAGTTTGAAGCAATTGTTGACAGGCCGGGAGGTAGGATGTAAACCAGGAGAGTGCAGCAACCAGTGATCCCAATACCAGCTAGGCGGTCCAGAGCAGAGGGTGGTAGATGTGTCGAATGCTCGCTGAGATCGAGGAGTGAGAATGGTAGAGTAATCCAAGTCGGCGCAAGGAGGAGGTCATTGGTGATTTTGACTAGGCTGTTTCAGTGCGTGTGTTTTGGACGGAAGCCAGATTGGAACGGTTCGTGGAGATTGTTAATGTCGAGGTGGGACTGTAGTTGTGCGGCAACCACCCTTTCAAGTGTTTTGGAGATGAAAGGGAGATTGGAGATGGGCCGGTAATGGTTAAGGTCAGTTGGGTCAGCACCAGGTTTTTTCAGGATGGGAGTGATGGCAGCCAGCTTGAGAGTGGGGGGTACAGTACCAGTAGTGAGGGAGGAGTTAATTATGTTGGTGATCATGGGGGAGATGGACGGAAGACATGCTTTGACAAGGGAGGTGGGAAGAGGATCGAGCTGACAGGTGGTGGTTTTGGCTTTGCGGATGAGTTCTGAAACGGTCTGTTCTGTTACTAGGGTGAAGTCAGAGAGGGAGCTGATGAGAGGTTGGCCAGAGGTGATCATCCAGGGTGGGTCATCAGAGGGGGTGCGAGATGAGGCCAGTTAACATAGATGCAACTAGCTGAGAATACCATTTGACGAAGTATGACTCTTATTTAACAGAGCCAAACAAAGTTTTTCCAACAACAATATTAATAGATATTGCAATTATCATAGCTATTATTATTCAGATGAATCATCATGTTCTCAGTATTAGTAGGAGCAATAGTAGGCCTAGTAATAGCCAGTTGTAGGGCTAGTAATGCTATGGCTTAGGCCTTTATTAAAAGCGATTAACACAATAATGATTGTTTACTTAGAACAAACACGACACAGATTCACTTTACTCTGACACCTTACTTTTAACACCCTTATATAACAAAGTTTCAATGACAATAAAATATTTTTATTTTCATTGAAATAAAATATAAAATATTTAGGAATTAGGAGGAAAGATGCTTAATATCATAGGCTACATCCATCCTTCAACCTGCTTCAGGTACATCGCTCTTTGCTATGTAGGCCTATGGGAGTCAGTACATATGAGTATATATTATATATATATATATATATATATATAATATATATATATATATATATATATATATATATATATATATATATATATATACAAATACAAGTATATTATCTATTTTCTTCTTACTATTTGCCATTTCCATGCATCTACTTGACCTTATTTTACAAACACGAATGGAGTTCCTGCAATAGATACCTGCGCAGTGCGCACACCATTTTTGTGAATCAGTGACGGTCGGCCCAATGTAGTAGGACCAGAGATTATTTGTTGAGCAATGAAGGCAGCCCCCCCCCCCCCCCCATCATTATAATATTCCGCTTACAGCAAACAGACAGGAAAGTAGTGCTGGAGCTGCTAACCGACTTCATATCCCGGATACTTATATTAACCCAACATAGACTTTCCGCATACTGTTTCATTGTTTAATTGCTCTAATTTCATGGTGAGTATAGTATGTGTCACTTGTCTGCCAGTGAACATTTAGACCCGTTAACTTTAGCATGGTTAGCATCCTCCTAGCTACTATGGATGGAGTAGTCTGTCAGAATTAGGTTAGTCTGTTTATATGGGTTAATGTAACGAATACTTTGAACTGAATGTCAATAGAAATATACTGCTAACCTGTATTTAGAATATGGATCGAGCCCTTCTGCAGAAATAATTTTAAGATTTGTCAAAGGGAAGGGTCCCTGGGTGTGTTGACCGCTTTCAGGGAACGATAGAAGCTTCAGCAGCCTTTACACTTTGTGTTTTTCCTTCATCTTATCCTACTATTCTCGCTGTTTCGTGAGAGTGATTCAGTGCCCCGTTGAACGTTATTTTGGTACATGGTGTTGAACATAACCAATGTCGGATATTGCACAGGCCAAGGATATCCTGCAGGTTTCCTTGTTTCGAGCGCCCGACGTGAAGGCTCAGTTCGGGGCATTGTTGCTCCATTGGTTCCCAGCCTCGCTGACTCTGGAAGAGCAACGCCGCCTTGTGCCCAACATCGAACATGACAGGTCAGCAGAAACATTTTCGATTTCTATTTTTTTTTTATGTTAAAGTATTATTGCCATCAGAATGCACTGCAGATTGTCACGTGTACGTAAACATCTATGCCTTTGATCATGCTCCTTGGAGTTGAGCATCGATAAACAAATGTTTTCTCGTGTTCGCAACGTTTTACATTACATCACGTCTGAACTCCTTGACTTGTCAATCAGCTATGTGGCTGAATAGTTAACAATCCCACTCATTCTCCCTCTCTCACTCTCTCTCCTCTTCTCTCCCCTCTCTCTCTCTCTCTGAGATAGAGGGGGCGAGGGACTGGAACTTGGGTAGGGAGATCTATTGTGTTGGTGAGATGTTTATTAATGAGAGGGAGAGGCAGAAAGAACAGAGCTACTTAAAGGGACTAATCTCAGTGGTTGATCCAGTCCACATTGGTCAACAGAGGGGCATGGAGAAGAGTCGCGACCTATTGCTGAACAAAATTTGTTTTCTAACTTTTTGCGTGTGATTTTTTTTGAATGAAAAAACTTTTCATCATTGGGAGTTAATTGTCCTGGACATTTTTTCTGTATGCGTGTGCTTTAAGTGTTGCCTTGTAGCCCAAGAGACGGTAGAATACAGCAACAAGGAGAGTTTGGGAGGAATCAGTTTAGTGAGTCGGTCAACGTCAGCTCAGCAGTTTTATTTTGTTGGCTGTTCTTCCTCATATAGAATTTGTTTTTTTTCTCGATTGAGTCAAGCTGTATTGATTTGTATGCTATTCAGCCAGGTCTTGCAGGGTTTCACTTTTGTAGTTTCGCTTGCTTCATCAACAGTTTCAGTGTAGGTCCTGTTTCTGCTGTAGTGCAGGAGCTTTTCTGTGTGCCTGGCTTTTTGGGTGTCTGGCTGTGTTTCGGGTGTGGTTTGGCTGTGTGTGTGTGTGTGTGTGTGTGTGTGTGTGTGTGTGTGTGTGTGTGTGTGTGTGTGTGTGTGTGTGTGTGTGTGTGTGTGTGTGTGTGTGTGTGTGTGTGTGTGTGTGTGTGTTGTCATGCCACTGCCTGTGCCTGAAGCACCGGCCTCGCGGAGGCTGGCACTGGACTGTCGTACCATTCTGGACCATCGCGTTGGCAAAGGTGGGTGTGATGGCTGGTGCGTTAACCCCCTCGCTGCATTCCGGCCGACTGACTGGCTGTTCTTTGTTCAGCCCTGGGATCAGGAATACCGCGGATGTCTATTGAGTTTCCATATTATGAAAATGTATTTGCGCTATGTCATTTATTTGGTTAATTCTTTTTGAGTTGCGGTGTATTGAAGTTGGTTTTGTTTAAACAATTTATGTCCGTCAGTTGATTTGAGCCTGATGTCAAACTTCTCAAGGATGTAAAAAGTGATATCAGACTTGATTGTTCTGGTTGAGTTGTATACTACATTGGACCTGAAGGGCTTAATGGATTATTTATCATGATATGTGCTGACTTGATAATCTACCCTGGTCCATAATGCGCATTGGTGTTGCCAGTACTTGGGAGAGCTAAGTTTGGCCAAATTTGTGGTTGTCTTTCAATTGGCAAAGTGCAATATTCATAAACATAAACGGTGTTGGCGTCTTTAAAAAAGAAAAAAAGCAATTTTCTGCACTTTGTGAAAGTCATTGATAACCAAAACAATTAGCAGAATTTTAGCAAAACAAGACAAAGGTGTCTGGCCACAACTGGTCTTGAGTGAAGAGATGGCCGTTACAGTGCTGCAAAGGGAATAATAATTAGCACTGCATCAGCTCTCAATAATGGTTTTGGCCCATTTAAATGAGTGCGATCGAGCAGAGCAGGCCAGCGCTTTTTCATGTTGATGAATTGCAAGTGCTGACAAAAGTGCTTTTGGTCGTTAAAAGGGTAGCTGGATGTGCGTGCGTGTGTGTAGAAATTAAATGAAGGAACAATTTCTAGATTATTTTGGACACTGAAGGCTCTTGCATATACATTTAATTAATATTGAGAAAAACAAACGCTATCGGGCAATGATTGGTGGGCAGAATTTTTGCGAAAGTGTTCAGTGACATTCTTTTAATGCTTTTTTTATACCGAGAATTGATGATGTCAGTGATTTTATTAAATGTATAACAGCTGTTTGTCTTTGGCCTTTTGAAAGTCCTTTGCTGTTTTGCCTTTGCAATGGTTTCAGGAGCTATAACAAGAGAGTAATAAGAGATGTTCTGCCTACCTACGTCATCCATTATTTTTACGATTTTACAAAAATAAATACAAATTCATTTGAGAGAGGGAGAAAATTCTGCTCTCGTGCTCTCCCTCCTTCTCTGTGTCTCCCTGTCTCCCTCCATCAGCCGATGTATCATTTGCAATACCCTCTTGAGGAGCGCTGTTGCAGAAGGCAAATAGGAAAATCCAAGGTCACCATCACAGCCCGCTGCGCTATGACGTTTCTTCCTCATGCCCCTTGTGTGTGTGACTGTGTGAGTGAGTGAGTGTGTGTGTGCGCACATGTGAATGCGTCAGGGGGGGGGGGGTTAGGGGGTGTGCGTGTATAGCTCATTGCTCCAAGCTAGGCTCTGCACCAATCGCGCTCCACGGTGGCATTCTTGCTAGGTTTCTTGGTGCACGTGCAGGCAATTCCTCTCAGTGAGAGAGACCTATGTGTGTGTGAGCATTTTCTGTGTGTGTGCGGGTCTCTTGCTGTGAGAGAGCGGCAGAAGCTGCGTTTGCAAAGGCTGCAGACTGTTCTCTGTAGAGTCACTTGATCATCACGATCGATGTACGGTAAGAAGGAAAACAATCCCACACTTCTTTTTCTCTGCTCTGCTATTGTGTAGGTCTTTGTAAATAGGAATGTGTGTGTATGCCTGGAGGGGGGGTGGGGGTAAGTAAACCAGCAAAGTCGGACTCGTCACTGTTTATCTTGTTTTGCTACATTCTTTAAATTATAGTACTCTTATCTCATCCCTAGTAGACTGTTCTCTGACTCCACGGTTTTTCAACGTCGGCTTATTTGACAAACTAGACTCTTACCAGGGCACCGCGCCGGACGGATAACGCGCAACACCACTTTTGGACATGTTTATTTTCGGTAATAACATGAGGACCTCGTCCAGGATGGATTTATTGCACTGTAAATGCCTGCGTTTGATAACTTGTATGGGGTAGCTCATGTGTTTGAGCGGGCTGAAGCTTGTCCGTGTGAAAGCTGGCTAATGTGAAGGGGGTGACAAACTGGAATGTTGCTGTTATACAGGGGGTATTTTGTTTACCCTGGCATTGTGATTACATCCGGAGCTACACAATTCAGTTTTAGCCTCAGGAACGCAATAAGAGCTCTTATTTTATTTTACAAATGAATATCCATTTCTTGCAGAAATCTTTATTGAGTGCATACATACATGTCATTTGGAAGACCCTTTACAGATACCTATTGTTAAGATATTGGTGCTCTCTATAATAATTGTTTGCTTTGCAGTAACCGTATCTGCTTTGAGCTCAAGACATTTTAGGTTATTTTCCCCCGAAGGGAGTCTGGGGAAAGGTTGGTGATTGGGGGGTGTGGGGGGGCACAACAAAGTTCTTCAGACAGCCATGTCTAAGTCCCTTGCAATGCTCCACACCGTGTGTGTGTGTGTGTGTGTGTGTGTGTGTGTGTGTGTGTGTGTGTGTGTGTGTGTGTGTGTGTGTGTGTGTGTGTGTGTGTGTGGTGTGTGTGTGTGTGTGTGTGTGTGTGTGTGAGATTCAATGACACTTTGTCTGCTCTGTCCCCACACAATCCCAGAGGACTTTTGCCGGGATGTGTCTGTAGATCAGTGGTGGCGGGGGTTAGCGTTAGACCAGCTTCCTGGCCACCCACCAGGGATCAAACGCACCCTCTGAACCTGCCGTATAGATAGATGGAGGGCTGTGCTGTGCGTGGGTGCTGACTGGATGCACAACGTTCCCAGAGCCACAACAATGTGCGTCGTGACTGAGGAGAAGCGACCTTGCTGTTCAGATGGTGTAGAAGCTGTGTTTCGAATGAGCTATTTGAACCAAACTGGCAAGGCTTGTCTCTTGTTGATAGTGGGCTATTAGCGCTCTATAGTTTTGGACCAAACTGTTGGTTAAATGACAATGAACCTTTCTGTTACATGTTCATTACAAATGGAAAACTCACCTGATGCTTAAAGACAAATAATATGATTATTGTATGTTATGTCTATTTTGTCTTTTGTATCTTATTCAAGCAATATTTGTGTTTTATCTAGGTTGTACAGAGATGCGTAAGCAACGCGCTGTAGTTAAAACAACGCTACCATGGCCATTTGTAGCACCATTTAATATTTGTTTTATAAATAATGGTTTGCATGTGTGTGTGTGTGTGTGTGTGTGTGTCTGTGTCTATGTCTATGTGAATACTCCTTCTATACTCTTAGTGTCATCCCATGCAAGGCGTTTTGACTTGGGTCTGTCTTTCTGTCTACAGATGTGGCTTTCCATACATCACCCTCCTATTTCTGACACTTTGTGACTTCAGCTCCCCCCCGCTCGTCTCTTCATCATGCAAACTCGCCTGATTGGAGGTCCAAGCGAACGCTATCCTGCCCCTGTTAATTATAGTTGAAGCTATTGTGTGCAATCCTGGCGCTGATCTGTGCTCCTGCGTCACTTCCACACACATGTACAGGCCTGTGTCCGTGTGTGTGGTCGGTTGTTTGGCTGGCCGTGATTTAGGATATGCCTCACGTATGCCAATTTCAAAATAGCACGTTGGTGGTTGCTCCAACACCCTCGCTCTAACTCTCTCTCTCTCGCTCTGGTTTGCGACTCCAGTTGTGCCTGAGCGCGTCTAATCGTTCCCGGCTCCGTTATGTAATTAAAGCATCTCTAAGACAACATTAAACATTATTTTGCTGAGGTGTTTGTTATCATGTACCACTGAGCTCCAAATTGTGAACATGCTAAATGTTTGTGAGCACCAGAGTCTATCCCCCAAGGAATTGGTGACACACTCTTTTTATTTTCCTATGAAATGCTGCCAGGGCTTGTGTTGGATGTTGTTGAATGTGACCCAAGGAATTATTGCCCAAACTGTTACATTAACTATGTGAATGGTCTTGTCTTTGAATGACATTGAGTACGTTTTGAAATGACTTCACAATCACAATGGTTATCGACATTAAACATACTGTATAGCTGCCTTACATCTGATGCAATATGCAACATAAATCCATAGCCAAAGTAGACTAGGGTATTTGTGTGTGAGATTAATCCACTATTTCCTGAAAGGATTCTCATGAGAGGTTGATCTTTTGCCATCCTGTGGTCTGATAAATATATACATCTTTAGTAATATATACATTTTAAGTGCGCCATCATCCTAAGCTGATATGTGGGAAAGCAAACGGACGCACACGCACACAAACACTATGCTTGTTTGTGAATGGGTCGGTGTTTGTGTTCCAGGTTCCCTACATCGGCTTGTCCATGCAGCTTTGATTATCGGTAGCTTCCCTGTTGTCCTTTGACATTCCACTTCTCTGTGCCACTCGCCGCTCTTCCTCTTTTCTGTTATTCAGTCGGGTCGACCATCTCTAGCATGGGCTCAGGTAAGGAATGGGCTCGGGTAAGGAATGGAAGGGCAGAAGCTCCTAATGAAACAAATGGAGTTGACTGGCTCTTTTCTTATAGGCTGGTTGCCGCGGTGATGGGTGACAGGCTAGTAGTGTTTGTTTTAAGTGTTCGCTACAAATGGATTTGTGTAGCCACACTCAGGAGTATGTTTGTGTGTCTGTGTGCACATGTGTTGGTGGATCCACTACAGTTTGCAGGAGATGTCGACGTATTTCTAAGTAGTGTAAAGGTCAGTGCTGGAGCTATATTGTTTGTTAAAAATATAAATATGGTTTCCCTTCCATTCCAGAGCGCATTTTGTTAAAAATATTCATTCAACATACGTTATATGCAGAAAGGTCAAAGTGTTGACCTTTTAGCTGCATGTCGTCATTTTCAGCCATGCTAAAGATGGCAATTGTAAGGTCTGAGCATCTTATTGATTGGGTGATAAGTGTGTATGCTGTCATTGTAAGCCATGCTAAAAATGGCGATTCTAAGGTTTGAACATCTTAATGATTGTGTTTATCCCATTCAGCTGTCGTGCAGGTCTGATTCGTATCACCAATTGGGAGACGTCAAACAGCCCTGTTTGTACATAAATAAGTGTTTATATACTAGGCCTGCATGATAAATCGTTATAACATCGCGATCTCGATTCACCCCTGTGTGGATCTAAGTTTTAAATTACTTGATTTTTATTTATTTTTTAAATGACTTGATTTATATATTTTAGTTCTAAGCTATATTTTCCCCTGAATTGTGCAGGCCTATTGTATACCCAAGCCTTCCAAGGAGACGGGAGGGATTAATGTTAGTGGACAGGAGCAATGGTGGTCCAATGTTGTATGATATTCTTAATCTTGCAACGCAGCAACCACAACATACTTGAATCTACAACACAGAGCCAGCATAGTCCCTCTCTCTGTATTGTGGCTATTACTGTTTTCCTATTGGCTAAGGTCACTGCCAAATGTCACTTAAAAAGATGGCAACTGACACTCGCTTGGCACAATTTCTTCAAGATCCCAGATTTACGCCTTCGACCTTCTTCCATTTGCAGAAAAATGATTCTGCAATTGTGATTGTGGAGTAGCCATTTATAGATTAGCCATGTGTAAGAAAAAACAAACCAAAATACCATTGACTACCTGATATTCGATGGTATTCTATTTATAGATGCTTATCCATAAACAGCGAACCTCCCTCACCATTCAGGAGGGGCATAGTAACTGGTCTATTGAAATGTAGAAATCTGTTGATTCACTCAACAGAATACCCAAGAACTCCGTCCAACAATCTCCATCTTTGAGGCAATCAACACATCATTCAATCGAATGTAGCATAAGTCAACATTGATCTTCAGGTCTTCATTCGGTTGATCCTCGAGCTGTTCCAACGGCGCTGTACACAGTGTTGCATTGAAATTTTCCTTTGACCTACTGAACTAGCATCACTCAGGCACCAACCCAGCACACTGTCCGCCCCAGGCTGCCTACACGAAGGCTCATAATGGAATGGATTCATTTACAAAAGTGCCTGTTGTTGCGCGCAGTTCATTCATTTCAATACTTTACTACTTGCATGTGAGTTTAACTCTGCTGCTGCTGTGCTGTCACAGAACTGTTGGTTTTTAGAAGCAGTCAACATTTGCTTTAGTGTGTGTATGTTTTGTGTACGAATATGCACGTACAAAGATGTACTGGCTCCGCCGTGTGTGTGTGTGTGTGTGTGTGTGTGTGTGTGTGTGTGTGTGTGTGTGCGTGTGTGTGCGTGTGTGTGTGTGTGTGTGTGTTGATGTATTGGCCGAGGGCCAAGTAGATTTGCTGTGCGCTGGTGGAGAAAGGACGCAGTATCCAATGTTAATCCGTGACTCACTTGGTGAGCTGCACCACCTGCCTACCCACCCCCATCACCATCATCACCCCCCCAACACTTCTTACTCCTTCCTTTTAGCTCTTTATCCATCCTTCTGTCACTCCTTTCTTAAGGCCTCGTCCCTTCTTTTTCTTCTCCTTCTTCCTCACCGGGTATCCGTCAGTGTGGTCAGTCATTTATCTCTGTCCCCCATAGCCAGGCTGTGGGCCAACAATGCCAGGGACGAGAGAGGGAGCGAGGGAGAGAGGAGTGAGGAGGAGGTGTTGGGCAGACACAGCCCATATTCCTGTTTTGAAGTGATGGATAAGCGGGCCGGGGCAAGGCTATTAATAGATCCAAAGCGCTTGGGAGGAAACCCAGAGCACTGGTCAGACTCCTGCTGTCGGGAGTCAAGTCTGTGCGTGACTTGGAGTCGGACGGACGCCTTTTAAAAGGCCATCATTCTTTCCCTCCCCAGCTTCCCATACAACCCCTATCCCACACACACACACACACACACACACACACACACACACACACACACACACACACACACACACACACACACACACACACACACACACACACACACACACACACACACACACACACACACACACACACACACAGTGTCTTCTGGACCTCTTTCGTATCTGATTGCTGGATGATGTGTCTCCAGGATGAGGCTCTGCCTGCATTGTCTGCCTCCTCCACCACCACCAAGGTGAAGGTTACCGAAAAGACTGCAGGAAGACGATGAAAGAGACAGCCTTCCCAAAGGATACTCATTTACTAAATAAACATCAGAAAGATAGAAGGCTTTTGGTGTTTTTTCGTGGTTGTTGTTGCTCAAATTCTAGCAAAATATTTTTGCTACCCAAGTGCAGTTCGGGAGAATACTGTATGAACATGCTCTGCATTGCTTTTTGGTGTCGGCTCTTTTAAAAATGTATATGCTGACTGGGGCTGCTGGCGAGTGTGTGTTTCTAAAGGGGTTCACGATGGTGTAATATTTTAGTAGGTTATTCCGTTCACTAGCTTCCTTGTTGTCCCAGAGGCTCCTTATGACTCACCACTGCTGAAATTCCTGGACCAATCACATTCCAGCTGCCATTGGCAGCCTAGTTAGCTGTCTCCTTGCTGCAAAGTCAGACAATGCACTGTGTGTGTGTGTGTGTGTGTGTGTGTGTGTGTGTGTGTGTGTGTGTCTGTCTGTCTATTCTTCAAAAACGTATGTTGGTGTATCTGTTTGGAGAATGTCTGCGCGGAGGGTTCTTTTTACAAGCATCGTGTGTGTGTGTGTGTGCGTGTGCGTGTGCGTGAGTGCGTGCTAAACTCTTGTGTAAGTAAAGTTGATGACTGTGCAAGACAGCCAACACAACACTCAGCATGTGCTTGAGCTTTTGCTTACCACAATAATGCATCTGTCAAACCCAATTAGTTATCCACGGAATGGGGCAAGAATGTGTAGGGGGGTCTTTTATCAAAGCACATCTCAGTGATGCCATGGTCTCCTGTCCTTTGTCTCCTACAGGGGTGTGCGGTTGTTGTGGTGCCCTGAGGCCTCGCTACAAGAGGCTGGTGGACAACATCTTTCCAGAGGACCCTGAGGTAAAAGACACTGAAGCTGCTCCACGTCGTGGCTGTGTTTAATGGTTAACCTGCCACGATTTATTCTTTGTTTTCTGGTTTAGATGGTTTGTCAAATGTCACAGCAAAAACCCATCATGTAAGAGCAGACCGCAAAACATGTCTCAAATGGCCTTGCTTTGTCTGATAAGTATTATTAATCAAACTTATTTTGGATGCTCTTTGTTAATTACTAAACTTTGTTTTTAATATCTAATGAGTGTTCTTTTAATCAGTTAATTTGAAATATTTTAGCAGTAAACATGAAAATAATTCTTTGCTGTATTTTCCAGCAAGTAGGGCATAGTACTAATTCACTACAAAAACCATAACCGCAAGGTCTGTAACCAACATCCTCAACAAACTCTTTCGCAATGAGTTGGTCCAGGCACAAATATTGTCTGTTGAAAGTGTTGAAAATATAAATCATTCAATCCAAAAGGTATTCTCCAAATAATATGGTCTGTTTGCCGCCTGGATTGTTTAGTTAAATAACACTTGAATCGTGTAAAGTATAGTAGATGTCACAACCAAGATAAATTGTCATTAGTTAGTCAGTCTTTACTTGGCTAAAATGACCTGGACATTTTTGAGTCTAAATAAAGGTTACCAACCAGGTACAGTTCCGCACCGTTGACATGAAAAAGGCAGCATTGTGAAGATTCTCGTTTTGCCAGTGTTTACCAGGATGAGTCAAGAGAGGGAGGACACCTATTTGTGGAAGAGTAGGTGGTGATTAGTTTAGATATGTTTTTCTCCTGTACCCATAGTTAAACCTTCTGTGTTAGAGAAAGGCCCCACTTTATCTGTCGGCTCGGTTGACATTGCAGTTTGGCACGTGAACGCTCTCAAGGGGATGTTCACACTCCAAAAAACAAAATTCTAATTTGAGCTCTAAGCTCCAGCCAAGCAGAGTCTAGCTAACATAATCCCACCGGCAGTGGAGTAATAGAGCCCTTTGAACACACAGCACACATGAGCTCAATGTGAAGTGGAGGTGTTCAAGACAACAGACTTGGGATTTAATTTTTGCTTGATAAAAAGACTAAATATTGATATTGAATGTTGTATTCAGAAGCAAACACAACACCTTTAACTTTTCTGTCCCTTTTCAACTGCTCCTGTCAACCACTTCTTCCTATCTTTTGTGTGTCTCTCTCCCTCTCAAACTTTTACTGTCAATTTACCGTTCCACTCTTTTTCTTGTTTCTCCCCCCCAGGATGGGCTAGTGAAGGCAAACATGGAGAAGCTGACATTCTACGCCCTGTCAGCTCCGGAGAAGCTGGACCGTATCGGGGCCTACCTGTCTGAGAGGCTGTCCAGGGATGTGGCTCGCCACAGATACGGGTCAGTCTGGACTCCTGCTCCAGCACTTGCACAATTCTGTTTAAAAAAACTGCACGAATGCTCAAACTATTCTATTTGATTCAGTTCAAACGCTTCAGACTCTTAAGAATGGGTCGACGTCACTCCTCCGATGTGAACACGTGCGATAAGCCCGGCTCTCCCATCCCTTGTTCAGCTACGTGTGCATAGCGATGGAGGCCCTGGACCAGCTGCTGATGGCCTGCCACTGCCAGAGCATCAACCTCTTCGTGGAGAGCTTCCTCAAGATGGTGCGCAAGCTGCTGGAGTCGGACAAACCCAACCTCCAGATCCTGGGCACCAACTCGGTGAGTAACCTTGGTCCGGGCCTCTGCGACCAGCCATCTGCGTCTCTAACGAGCTCTCCTCTAAGAGGAGCCACGAGGAGGTTCTAGTGGGTCTTTGAACACCCAGGAGTCACCGAACGCGTACGTGACGTGACCGAGGCTGAGAGTCTGGGTTCAGACTAGTGCCGACAAGATGTACGATGCGAAAGGACAGACCTGTGGGATGTGTAGTCACACGCGTAGCTCAACATCAGCCAGTGGCGGTGCAAACATTGTCAAGATAAATCAAATCTGATATAATGAGGCTGGGCTGTTTAGTTCTTCTCATGGGGCACAATGTTGGGCGTGCACATGAAACGATCGAACTGACATACTTTCTGTGTGAAATGGGGGATAAAAGAAGGCTGGAGAGGGAGAGAGAAAGGGAAGCCATTCCTCTGAAATGAGTGAGGGAGTGTAGGTTGGAGGAGAAGGACTGGGGGGCATAGCAGTCCGATTGGGAGCAGACCAGACGGGTGACACTCCCCTGTCACCCACACGATGGAGCAGATATGGGACTTTCTGGCACGCCCACAGATTAATCTTTCCAACATTAAACTCGCTTTAATACTACTTGGGTATTAAGGGCACATATCTTTGTTGATATACACACTATGATACCAGTGCTGCAAAAAGGCTCATATATGGCAGGCATTAAGCTTGTTTGTTTATAAATATGATGGTGATAAAAGTTTAATTAATGTTGATTTCAGACCCCACACACACACACACACACACACACACACACACACACACACACACACACACACACACACACACACACACACACACACACACACACACACACACACACACACACACACACACACACACACACACACACACACAGTGGGGTGAGGATGACCGAGTGTCAGAGAGAGGTGGGAAGTGGTGGATTAGAGGATTTATCCCTGCAGGGAGTCAATGTTGAGCCTCACCTCCCACGCTTGGTATCATTGACCTAAATAAAATAAACATCCTACAAGAGAAGCTTCAAAACAGGCTGACGGTTTCTTTAACTCATGGTAACTGCGGTATTGCCTCTTTTTTGGGGGGCCAGGGTTCTATCTTTACCCTTTGCCCGCAGCTTTTAATAATTCATCACTTCGGTTTATTTTTAGTTGCAGATTACGTCCGTCCCGTTTCCAATTAACACACCATGATCATTAATTCATTGGTCGGCGTCAGGAAGCTAAATGTCGAGCTGAAATGGTGACATTTACTATCCCAGTGGGGGGGGATTCCCTGCCTTTGTGGTCATGCCCCCACGAAGACTCATTATCACTGCAGAGTAGGGGGACTTCTGAGTACAACTCGTCGACCCCCTGTTTAAATGGCTGATATAGATCTCTATGACCTGCTCTGGTTCATGTAGCTGGTTTTGCTCCCTCCCCAGTACTAGGCCAGGACAGTGTCCCCGTCCGGCCTCGTAGGCCTTTCCTCTGCCAGATTTAATATTGAAGTAACGCTTTCACCTGTTTTTTTATGTCGTTTACAGCATTTTTTCGATTGGGTATTTTATCGTCGGCTGCCCCTGTCTCGGCCAGGTCTCTCTTGTAAAAGATGGTGATGATGTCAATGTTGAGTGTTTATTGACTAACCTGGTAAGATAAAGGTTAACAACATAGAAAATAACGACCTCTTCCACTGTTTTCTCTTATCCTTCCCCACCCCCCCTCCTTTCCAAAGTTTGTGAAGTTCGCCAACATAGAGGAGGACACGCCGTCGTACCATCGCAGCTACGACTTCTTCGTCTCGCGCTTCAGCGAGATGTGCCACTCCAGCTACGAGGACCCCGACATCCGCACCAAGTGAGTCGACCCGGCTCTTTCTGTTCTGGGTGGTTTCCTTAGCTTTGGGGACTATCTGATAATGAGTCACAGACTGCTTTGATTGCTATTCGGGTTGAAATGATTCCTTTCATTCATTTCCCTCTTCCACATGAGACACGGCTTTTGAATGTCTGGAGCTATTCTGAAAATCCAGACAAAGTAAAGTTTTACTCTGTTCAAATAGGACATTCTAATTGGAAAGGACAATCTGTTATATTTAATGGGTGCTTTGCATGCAAAAAATCGTAAGGGGCAGACTTTCCTAGCACCTGGGTGGTGGTGTCCTAACATTTTGGTGCGTGTGTCCTGGTCCGACCTGTGTCCTAACATGTGGGTGGGGGTGTCCTGGCCTGACCAGTGTCCTAACATCTGGGTGAGGTTGTCCAAGTCCGGCCAGTGCCCTTGCATCTGGGTGGGGGTATCCTGGCCTGACCGGTGTCCTAACATCTGGGTGGTGGCCCAACATCTGGGTGGGGTTGCCCGGGTCCGACCGGTGATCCAACATCTGGGTGGTGGCCCAACATCTGGGTGGGGTTGTCCGGGTCTGACTGGTGTCCTAACATCTGGGTGTTGGCCCAACATCTGGGTGGGGTATGTCCGGGTCTGACCGGTGACCTAACATCTGGGTGGTGGCCCAACATCTGGGTGGGGTTGCCCGGGTCTGACCGGTGTCCTAACATCTGGGTGCGTGGTCTCCGTCTCCACTCTAGGATCCGCATGGCAGGCATCAAGGGTCTGCAGGGCGTGGTCCGGAAGACGGTGAACGACGAGCTCCAGGCCAACATCTGGGACCCCCAGCACATGGACAAGATCGTTCCCTCGCTGCTCTTCAACCTGCAGAGCGGGGAGGGTGTGGAGAGGTGAGGGCTCGGTTAACCCTAGTGGGCCGTGTGTGATGTGTTTTGCCAGCGTGATCAGGCCTCGGAACGATTCATGAAACCATCTTAAGGGAGACTTAATCGCCTGGAATAAAATATTCATCCACGGCGCTTTGAGCATATTGTTTTTGCGTTGTCAAGGAAACTAGTTGCATTTGACCATTATTTTTCATGTTGGCAGGGGGGATCCTGGTTTAAAAAAATCCTGCACACCTGTCTGCACACATTATTACCAAGACAAGATCACGAATTTAACAATGCTGTTTCATAATTGTGACCCCGTTGACCCTCAAACACTCGCTCTTGATGAAACAGACCACTATTTCCCTGGAGGACGCAGGGACTAAGGAAGGGTCAATATCACCACCTGATAAATGAAGCATGATGAACCCCTTCCCCCCCCACACCTCAGTGTCAGGGCCCAACACATCAACATTCATGGTGCCTGGTGTGTTTGGTTGGGGCATGTTTGTCATGGTCAACCAGCCAACAGACGCCTATGCCATTCATCATCACTGTCACCGTCGAGTGATTGCGCTGACAGACCTGCGCCCCCCAAGGACACACTCGACAGCTTCCAAGGACATGGTGTGAGTTGGATACTGAGCAGGAACAAAGGGAAGAGACTCACAAATGGATATGGAACAGAGGGGGTAGAATTGATGGAAGTATTAAAGTGGATGCCACGGCAATGGAAGCGGAGAGAGAAATAGAGAGATGGGTTTGCAGAATATATCACGGGCATGGACTGGTGGGCACGATTTCACCTGCTGCCGTCACATTGACGTCAGCAAAGGATGGGAGAGCAGAGGGGAGAAGGAGACAGGGGAAGATCTGAGAGGGACTCACAGACGTTTTAGAGGACTAATTCAAATTATGTCTTGATGGACAGATGGATGCCAGATCCAGCCACAGTCAGACTGCAGGGGAGAGAGAGAGTTCAGGGAGAGCCAGAATGCTGCCATCTGGGGCTTCAGTTCCCCTAAGCCAAGGCTTGGCATCCTCCATATCTTTCAACATCTCTCTATATTCAAGTCTGCTCAATCAATACCGTCCACTGAGAGCATAAAGATCAGTACCCTGCCAAATTCAATTCCCGGACAGTCTGCGGCAGATTAGAGATTTTTATATATATATTAAAGATCTCTCAATAAATGGGTTTGGACTTCGTCAAAACGAATAACTTAATTTATTTTGGGGTGTATTCATAACGCCGTTCCCTGAAACGATCCTATTAACTTGATTAGCTTCCAAAGGCCGTTTGTTTTCGACGGTTTCCTGGCAGCTCTCCGTCTTCCAGACGTTGGCTCGGCAGAAGCCCCGGGCTGCAAACAGCCCGCCACCCACCCGAGGGCGCGTCGGCTCCCTCAGCTTGGTGCGAGCGTGTGGGCGCCGGACGCCCTAATGATGCCGCTTAGCGCCCAAGGTGTTTTCACGGTGAATGCGAATCCTGTAAAGCCTCGAGTCAACGAGACCTGCGAGGCAAAGCCCGCGAGCTGCCAGGGAAGTTACGCAACCCAATTTACCTTAAATGATCATTTAAAGAAATTTGTGAGATATTTATGAGACGTGATTTTCCCTAGAGTATAGTTTTGAAAGAGAAAAGGCCCTCACTGCTGAAGGTGACTTATGGAAAAAAGCAATGCCAAGCCAGGAAGCCACATGGCCTTTTCCATCAGCAATAAGTGGAAGTTCTGCTGTTTAATAAATGATGTGGGCATACAAGGACCAGCCGAGGCCAGCCCCAGCTGAGCTGGAGCTGGACCGGTGACGTTAACAATGCATGAGATCAAAGCCTGGCTGTGTGTGTGTTTGTGTGTGTGTGTGTGCGCACATTTAAAGCCGTGCGTTTATGAAAACAAGCGCGCATTGATTGCCATTCGTCGTTTGGCTGATCACAGTTCCAGCCTCTACAAAAAAAAAGTACATTACATTTATATGAAAAAAAAAAAGAAGAGAATGCAGCAAACACGCCCAGCAGCACACACTGCAGTGGCTGCAGTCCCTCCGCTTCCGTTAGAAATGCGAGCTCCTCTGATGGAGTCGTCACTCCAGGCAGTGACACAGCGACCCGGTGGGTGGCTCGGACAAAAAAGACCCAGTGAGGGGAAATGCTGTTCGTGTTGAGTCATTGATCTAACCTCCCTCCCCATCCGCCCCCACCCCCCCTCGCTCTATCTTCCCTCTCTCTAATCCCCCACTTTCTGCTGTTTTACGCTCTTCACTCTCTTTCCCCTCGCCCCTCGATCACCCGTCACTCCTCCCTACTCACTCCCTGCTTCCTGACTCCCAACACGCACTTATTGACTGCCCGTCCTCTCTCTCTCTCCCTCCCACCCACCCCCACCTCCTCCTCCTCCTCCTCCTCCCACCCTCACTCACTCCTCTCCTCCTCCTCCTCCTGCCCCCGCCTTCCCTCCTCCTCCCAGCCGCTCTCCATCAGAGAAGGAGAAGGAGAGCCCGGTGGAGCTGACGGAGCGCTGCTTCAGGGAGCTGCTGGGGCGCGCCGCCTACGGCAACATCAAGAACGCCGTCACGCCCGTCCTCATGTAAGACCCCCCTTTTGATTTTGAGGCATGGACATGATTGTCGTTTTTTTTGTTTTTCTTATGTCAATGTTTTCCTGTCGTGTGTTCACCTGGGACCGGTCCTACGTGGTGGTGCGTTCTGCCTCGTGCGCCGTGGAGCTTTTTGATTTCCAGTGGGCTCTCACCAGCAATCAGTGGTGGTTTGGGCTGACGGGCGGACAGCTCTATAATTGCCCCGCATCGTGCTTGCGGTCCCGGGTTCATCGCATCCTGCGATTTAGCTGTCTCAACTGTCCTCCTCGCTGTTTTTTGGTTTGTGGCGCCATGTGTTTGGTTCTTCCTCTGGTCTGTGTGTGTGTGTGTGTGTGTGTGTGTGTGTGTGTGTGTGTGTGTGTGTGTGTGTGTGTGTGTGTGTGTGTGTGTGTGTGTGTGTGTGTGTGTGTGTGTGTGTGTGTGTGTGTGTGTGTGTGTGTGTGTGTGTGACTACTTCTGTTGTTCAATCTGCGTCTCTTTCGTTTTTCCCTCGCTCGTTTCTTCGCTGTTAGGTTTGTTCAACCTTGCCCTTTCTTCCAGCCCCACTGGGACTCTGCCTCTTTCCCTGCCTTTAGCTCGGCGTGTGCCCTCTCCACTGTCCCCTGGTCCCTATTGATGCCAACCGGCCCCACATGTCACAGTTAACATGACACTGAGGGATATCCAAAATAGTGCACCCGCTGTCTCTAATTTTAAACAAATGTTTTATATTGATCTATTTTGTAGATGCAGCCTTTGACCAAATTACCAAACAACAACTCTTCAACAAAATACTCCTGAACAGCACATCTGCTTATACTCTAGTTCAGAGTGTGTGTCCATCTGTGCCATTTGTGATAATTGTCCTTGTGTTCTATTTCCTATCATTTAATTTTTATAATCTCCCATCTGTCTGTTACACCTTTTATTTTACACCGGCCCGGTCTTTCTGCATCGTTCTCTATTCATCACTATCACGTATGTTTATGTGTGTGTGTGTGTGTGTGTGTGTGTGTGTCGGTCTGATTTGAGGGAATGTGAATTATGTGGATCCTTTGATCAAAGACATTGATAGGTTGAGTCATGACTCACCAGAGATGACGTGTTTCGAATACGAGGCCTCGAAATGATCTAGGAAGGAAAATTATTCATTGCACGTAGAAAGACAGTTCCAGGCTTTGTAGTTGAGAAGCAGTCAGCTTCCCTTATCGAGGCCTGAGTCAGCTCCTATTAGTGTTTTCAACCTTATAGCTCCGCCTACGTTGCCAGAGTTAATTCTCCGTGGACTTGCTGATATTTTTTCGCCTCGTCATCTGAGTCACGGTCAGCGTTTATCACAGGCTTTGACAAACAAATAAAAGGTTCCCCTCTATACCTTTTCATTATACTACTGCTGCTGTCTTTTGTTTTTCTGTTACGATGTACAAGACAAAGTTTGGCTATAGGCAAGCTAACAATCGTTCTGTGTTAGGAGTTTACTAGCTTGTTTGTCGCTAGCGGAAGTGCATCGAGCGCGGTGGCCTTATATGGGCTGTGACTTCCTAGTTACTGGCTGGTTCCATGGCGGTCGTCAATGCCACCGCCACTGTGTAATTACCTCCACCGCATTCCCTACTGAATACTCCTTTATCTCTCCAGGCACTTGGATAACCACTCATTGTGGGAGGGCAAGACATTTGCTGTGCGCTGCTTCAAGATCATCATGTATTCCATCCAGGTAAGACTCTCTCATCCCCTGACACCTCCTCATACCTGGGCATCTTCTGTCGTTTCCCTCTTTGTCTTCTTGTCTCTTCTTTCCTTTGTGCAACTCCTACGGCTTGTCTTATCGGTCTATTTATGTATCCGAGTCTGTTATCACCACCCTCCTATTCCTTTGTGGTCCTCACTTCCTCGTCGGGTTGAATATTAGGATTGTGTGAGTTTCTAGACATTGGACATATTTGTATTTTTAGCTTTATAAATAAGGATGCAGTGTGTCGTCTCATGCAAGCAATCCTTTGAAAAGTTGTTATTTGTTCTGTTTTTTGTTTCCCTGCACCCAGAGTGGTTGTGAATATCAAAGCTATGTCTGCTAGGCTTAAATGTGGTTCTCTTGAAATAGTCCAAACCCAACCTGCGACTTCCCTTCAAAGTGCTTCACTGCGTCTACCTGCTGGCTCGTGATCCGCTGCCACTCACGCCTCTCCGTCTGTCTGTCTGTCTGTCTGGCCCCCTCCAGTCCCAGCACTCTCACCTGGTCATCCAGCAGCTCCTGGGCCACCTGGACGCCAACAGCAAGTCCTCCGCCACCGTGCGGGCCGGCATCGTGGAGGTGCTCCTGGAGGCGGCCGCCATCGCGGCCAGCGGTTCAGTGGGTGGGTACACGCTCGCACGCACACATGTACACACAGGTGCACACACACTCACACACACACATGTACACACAGGTGCACACACACTCACACACACACATGTACACACAGGTGCACACACACTCACACACACACATGTACACACAGGTGCACGCATACGTGTGCACGCGTGCACATCTACACACAAGTAAACACACGTGCACACGCACACACACACACACACACGATGACTCACATAAAATCACACCTCCATGTTGCAGTGACACCCCCCCCGTCTCGCAGATGGTCAGTGTTTCATCACAGATTCCCTGGCATCGTGACATGCCGTTTATCTGTACACTGGATTACTTGATATCCCTTTTTTTGTGCCACGTATCCGCCAGACTGGTGGGTTTTGCCTAAATTCTCATTGATACAGTAAGTGCCATGATACATCAAACATCTGTTATAGATCATAGCTTTAAGGTTCACTGTCTGTAAACCGTCTGGGTCATTTTCTGGCAAATAAATTGGTGTTCCTAGACATTATGACCAGCACTATATAAAGCATGAAGGCCACATGCACTTCCCCATTTCGGCCACAGTATGGTGCTATTTGTCCGTTTTAACTTTTTGAGTTTGTGTGTGTGTGCATGCCAAGGCCCCACAGTGCTGGAGGTGTTCAACACCTTGCTGCGGCAGCTGCGTCTGAGCGTGGACTTTGAGCTGACTGGCTCCTACGACCCGGGCAGCAGCATGGGCACCAAGATCATCAAGACCCACGGAGAGAGACAGCTGCAGGAGGCCGTCATCAGAACCATCGGTTAGTGTGTGTGTGTGTGTGTGTGTGTGTGTGTGTGTGTGTGTGTGTGTGTGTGTCACTTCACTGAGAACGGATGGTCAAACACTGCTACATTGATCAGAGTAGCCCTGTCCACCATCCTGGTTCTGCCTGAATTTCCTCCCATCTCGAACTCGGTCCAACACCAACCTTCTAGGTGGTTCTGTGAGCTGTCCGTTCCCTTACAGAGCCAGTGAACCCAAAGCTGTTTTGGGGTTTTAAACGTGGTTGTCAACAAAGTAATTTTTGCCGCTTCATCAACGTTACTGAAATAAGGCCGTAATGTAGACATCTGGAGTGAAGTATTTTGGCACAGACTGGGAGGATCGTACACGCCCCATCGAACGCAGTAGTAGAGGCGTATCACTCCTTCCGTTTGCTGGCAGGGTCCTGAGATGGCTCAATGAGAGCTCTAATGGGATGTCCTCAGGTTTTGCCTGTCCCAACAAATGTGTTGACAACCTCAGCCAGCCTCCACAATGGATGAGTCATTTCTTGTCCGCCCAGGGATAAGGCAGGGATGCCTGCCAGCCCCATACTCCACGGCCTGGAGCCGCAACGTGGTTCGGAAGAGCTCTTCCAGCCCATGTTCCAGGATGCCTTCAGACTGTCCCCGGTGCGGCGTTGAGAACGTTCAGCAGAGTGGGGCTGATGGCCAATGGAGTACCAGCCTCCCATCCACTTTACTTACTCCTCAGTGCTGGTGAGGAACAGCTGTCGGTAGTCTTTCTGTCAGCCATCTTTCCCGTACCCGGGGAGCATTGTCCCTGAGGAAAGTGGCATTGAGAACGACACGACAGCCGCATCAAACAGGCACCCACTGCCTTTGGGAGACGTTGGCTCTCAGAAGAACAACCTTCATCCTGCCACAAAGTAAATGGTAAACGGACTGCATTTATATAGCGCCTTTCTAACCAGTGGCCACTCGAAGGGCTTTGCAATTATTACATGACATTCACCCATTCATACACCCATTCACACACAGACGGTGACGTCAACCATGCAAGGTGACACTGCCGCCCTATCTGCAGAGCAATCTCTGAGCGCTCTCCTTAATATCTGTGGGGCTTGGTGGCACCTATAGCTCTCACATTATCATCCAGCGTGTGCCGTCCCACTGAAACGCATGCAGAGAGCCACTGCAGAAGAATTGAGGCCATGGCCCCCCAGCGCCAGCTGCAGAGGCTGGGACACGTGACCAGGCCTCCCCCATGTGGGCCACCAGGCGGGGGAGCCTTATGGGCTCAGCCTCGTCACGCTCCACACTCAGTCGGAGGGCTGAGGAAGCCCTGTGAGGCTCAAGCGGAGAGCGCCGTGAGGCAGTGAGGGATCAGAGCTGAGGAACTGGAGGGTGGTGCTGTGGAACGTACACCGGCGGTTCTTAGGGGGTGGAAACAGCTCAGCCCGACCCCGTAGCCACCCGAAATATGGAGTTTAATTTTTTTTATTTTTGGAAATGAGGACACAGACTTATAATGCCACATCAAATCAATGTTCTTGCCCAATTCAGAGTTCCAAAATCAAGCTCTAGCGGGCTGTCTGAGAGCGCCTCTCTGATGCAATAATTACAATGATCTTTGCAAAAGGTTAAACTTTAAAAGTTAAACTTTATTCCAACCTGTACAAATAGTTTGGTAAGCATTTCCATAGATTAAATGTTCCAGAACATCGACTTGGGCCGTATCCCTTGGCGACAGCTGTGTTGGGAGTGTGTTTTTACGCTGGAGCTTGTGGTCAACCAGAAGACAGCAGAAGAGAGCCAGCAGGCAAACAGCCGTGGTTGTCATGACCACCGCCACACATACATACACCACCTGCATGTGTGTGTGTGTGTGTGTGTGTGTGTGTGTGTGTGTGTGTGTGTGTGTGTGTGGCGACGCGAGTATGCCGGTCACGGGTGAAGCACCGCTCGACGCCAATGTTGTTTTTGTAAAAACTTAAACAACCGCACCCGTCATAACTGCCGCCGTTAATGTAGTCAGTTGCTGAGATGTTCTACAAACTTGTTAATCATGTGCGCCGTGACGGCGTTAAGAGGTGCTTACAAACAAGCATTGAGAAGCGGCAGGATCTACCAACAAGCATGGGCTGTCCACGACCCTACTCTGGACGCTATGGGTAGATCAAATCCCTACACAGACTTTTCAACATTCTCTGGACCACTGACTGAACATCGCTGGAATGATTTCCAAATGGCAGAAAGGGCGTTTAGAGAGACGTTGGATACAAAGAAGTTGCAGCAAAAACAGCACTTCCTTTCGTCTGCAGACCCGGGCAAGTAGATGAGATTAATGTCACTTCTCAACGGCGTGTTCTACAAGAATGGCATATTCAGTGGATTATCATATGGAGAGCCTTTTTTGAAATACACAGCACGCATCCTGAAGAAACTTCCACTGGGCCAACCTTTCCCTGGGGAATTAACATCAACTTCACTCGCTTCCTGGATTGAGATACAACTCCGCTTTGTAAGGGATATAATCCAGCCCTCTCTTGGGGCCACACAAAGCCGACATTCCAGGAAAGTAAAACGCAATAAACTTTCATATCTATGGCAAAACAGAAGAACAAAAGCGATACAAATCATTCTGAATAATAGCGAGTACCCCGCCCCGCCCCCCTGCTCCAGTAACATTGCACACATACAGCCCTACTATGAGGTTAAATGCCAAGGGAAAGGCCAAACGTCATCTGCAGCCCCCCTGCCACCCCCACCCTGGTCCGGCCTGATACCATCATCCGAACCAGAGCATCTACCTAACACTGCACATTTCAACGAAGAAGAGGTGAAAAAGGTAATTGACAGATTACCTAATTATAAAGCAAGTGGTGTAGATGGGGTCACGTATGAAACACTCAAAAGCACAAACTCATATAGGACTCTAACAACAATCTTTAATGTATGTCTGGAGAACAAGAGAGTACCCGACTCTTGGAAAGGGGCTCTCGTTCACAGAATACCGAAAAAAGATAACATCCCAGACGACCCGACTACATGGAGAGACATATCCCTCCTCCCAACAGTTTATAAGGTGCTCATGAAATGCATCCTCTCCCGTATTCTACCGTGGCTAGTGGAAAATAATATTCTGTCCACAAAGCAGAAAGCCTACATAGAAAGGCAAGGGATGAATGAACATAGTTTTTGCCGTTTTTGTGTGTGTGTGTGTGTGTGTGTGTGTGTGTGTGTGTGTGTGTGTGTGTGTGTGTGTGTGTGTGTGTGTGTGTGTGTGTGTGTGTGTGTGTGTGTGTGTGTGTGTGTGACATGTACCACTGGCCTGTGAAGGAGTCCCTGTGTGTTTGTCCTTTTAGAAGAACATCGTGCTAATAGAAAGGGGGGTGTTGTTTGTGACCTTGGGCTAGGGATGGGCGATATGGTATAAAATCGATATTGCGATATACATTGCAGCCTCTTGCGATAACGATATATATCACAATATAAAAATCATGAAAATAACCATTTCAGAAAAGGTTACATAGACCCTAAGGAAAGCCAAACTGCTAAATGTATTTTTTAAAAAGGGCTAGTTTTGAGAACATTTATTGTGCAACACTATAATCAATCAACCTAATGTTGCAGATAAATAAAATTCAAGGGCATGAGCTGCAGAAACTTTAACAAGGTAAAAGCGTCAAGTATTGGGGTCTTTCCTTAGAATGGTTTGCACTAAACTTTAGTGCAAAGCATTCTAAAAGGCACTACACTTAGTTTATGTCCTTGGTTCTTAAATGCCACCCAAGATGCAGAGAACAGGAAAAACTGGTGTTCTTTTAGATAAGGAACAGACACTGTACTGACAATTATGGATGGGCATGATTAATTGATGATCGATCATTGATTGTTAAGAATTTTGTCGATCACGTGATATTTTTTTATCGATCCAAACTAAAGGAGGTTGTGTTTCATAGTGTGAGAGCGGAACAGCCAAGCCGTTGCTTGTCTGTTTAATACAGATTTTGTCTTTTTTAATTGATTCCCGTGTTTAGTGCACACTAAAACAAGTTTAGTCCCAGGACCTTTTGGGCTGTTGCGAATAAAAAACCATCGAACTCGGGAACGGACCAAACAGCCTGTCCGAGACCCAGCCGGAGAGGTGGACTCGGTTCGCTTCAAAACGAACCCTGGTGCGGTTCGCTTGAGATGTGAAAGCGAACACACCTCGCTCTGATCAAGAAAAAAAATCATAAACATTTGGACGTAACATGCTCACCTGCTCAGCCGTGCGCATTATGGGTATTATTGTTTGATCAGCGGTAGCTCCAAGACTAGCAGCACGTTGTCGAAACGTCGGGTGAAAATGAGTCATGGCTCAACATGGAGCAAAGAGGAGACGGAATGTCTGTTGGATATTGGGGTCCGATATCCAAAAGACATTCCGTCTCCTCGTTGCTCCATGTTGAGCTACGACTCAATTTCACCCGACGGTCCGACAAAAGCACATAAAAAGTATGCTGGAAAATATACATAAAAATGCCGATGCATTCAACACATTCCGAGTCAGGATGAGGGAGAAGGAGTTGGACTGGTCCGCAGATCAATATATATCACGCTGGATATCCATGATTGTTTACTTTCACAGGCGCTTTCTTCCCCTTTCTTCCCCTTTACCCCGCCCCAGAACTTTTTGTCCAATGTTTTAACGTTCTTTGCACACATGCAGGTTTATTGACAATTCTGGCACTGTTGCGAAAATTGCAATGCGAAATGGAACCGCCCCAAACCAAAAATTAAACATTGTATTTTGCGTCATCAACATGCATTATCGCGATAGGCCATTTTTTTATTGTGTACATCGTTTATATCGCGCATTACTACCTTGGGCTACTGTAATCATTCATGGTTCCTTTCCTCTCTCTGCAGGGTCGTTTGCCAACACGCTGCCGACCTACCAGAGGTCAGAGGTCATGCTCTTCATCATGGGCAAGATCCCTGTGCCTGGCGTCCACCCTGCACTGTCCTCCTCGTGCTCTGGGTGAGACACACACACACACACACACACACACACACACACACACACACACACACACACACACACACACACACACACACACACACACACACACACACACTAGGAGATATTCTGCTGTGAAATATATCGTGTCTTGCTGTTCCTACTTCTGCCACATTTGCATTTGCAACACTTGGAAAGCCTGCCTCATTATTGATGAAAAACCGATGCAAAGAAAATGTTCCACATACTTGATATGTGTAATCAATGTAACCCAAATTGTGCTCTGTGTCTGCAGGCCTGAAGGAACCAGGATGATCCAGATCATGCTTCTCAAGTCCCTGGTACAGGTGAGTCTTGAGGTTCTCATGACAGTAAAGCTAACATCTAAGGGTATCTTAAAAAAGCCTTGCACTGAGAAAACTGACCGTACGATGACAATTAGTCGACAATACAATGACGATGCATTGCACTGCATTAGTTGACAATAGACCCCTTTCACAGAGACATCATCGTAGGATAATCACAGCTATCAGTCAAAACACTCATTTCTGAGACATTTGTATATAATGAACAGACCCATAATTAGTGACACTATCGCAGGGCTCGATCAATCGTGCCTGTTTGGAACGGGGTGATTGTTGCCGCTTTCTCAAGATCGGCTGATCGAAACGACCTCCTGCTTAACACTGCAATTTCTTGGGTTCAAACACAATCAAATGTGAAGTCGATCGAATGAACGGCCGTCAAGATTCGTCTAATTATAGTTATGAGTAATTATACGTCAGCATATCCATCATGCGAGTCAGACAATGACCCAAGGCATGAATTCCAGTACGTTGACGACATTCATGCATTAAACACTGAGGTGCAAGCACTCTATCCATCCACCACCTACCACCTGATCCACTCCTCTCTCTCGCCCTCTCCCTCTCCCCCTCCCCCATGCGCTCCAGGTGACGGCGGGCTTCCAGACCACCAACATGCTGACGGCGCTGCCCAGCTCGTTCCTGGAGCCGCTGCTCTCCTTCTCCCTCACCGAAGACCCCGAGGTCCGCCTGCTGGTGATCCACATCCTGCTCAGCCTCATCGATCGCCACGACAACCGCCCCAAGTTCTCCGCCATCAGGTGAGGGATGGGCGCGACGTTGTGTGGAATGACTCGTGTGCTGTGTTGTTGAACGACGAAAAAGCACAAAGCACAAGAAGCACATTGTTGTGATGATTCGGCTTCTCCTTTGGGGTCGCTGATGAACTAGAAGCATATCGTTTTTGTGAAGCGAAACACACACAGAGCATGAATGTAGTAGGGCTGTATTTTTCCGCTCGCTTCATGTAGGGCGTGTGTCTAATTGGACTGTCTGGAAACAGCCGTGTGCTCAAGATTACGATTTTCTTTTTTTCTATGTATTTTGAATTTGTAATGGTCATATTAAATTGTGTGTGTGTGTGTGTCTGCGCTTCTGTCCAGCATTATCTCGGATATCTCTGTGCTCAAGCTGAAGGTGGACAAGTGCTCCAGACAAGACAACTTGTTCATGAAGAAGGTAATCCCTCTGCAAGTCTCTAGTACTATCAAATTAACTCTCAATAGAGGGTATGCTTTATGGACTTTAGTGCTGGGAATCAGCAGGGACCTCGTCCAATTATAAAGACAAATGCTTGAGGGCTGATATTCTTCGAATCAGTAAATCAGTAAATCAGTTTTTGATTCTGTAAATTTTGCAATACCAGAAAGAAATGTGTTGTATTTTAAATGAACATGACAGACCAGACCGGAAAGTAATGGATGGATCAACTATTGGCTTGTAAACCGTAGCGCACTTTCTAGGACGCTACCAATATTTTTATATATTTATTAGCAGATAATCCTGATAGGTCCAAAAATCACTTTTTCACCCATCCCTAATGATTGTAAGAGTGTAAGATAAATGTAAGCAACAATATGTTATTAAGTGGCTCCTCGGGCTAAGAACAGGAGGAATGTCATTTGGAGAGACGGCAGGGGCAAAGAACCAATATGTAGTCAGACAGCCTCGATGGTTGCATGGCAATAAGCCGCCATGAAAAATATCATAGACGGTAGAAGATCGATTTCAGCTCAGTGTGTCTCGTATCTTCGTTGCTCGTATCATCAGCATAGAATGCAAAGCCACACATGTGTACTTTATTTTCTTTATGCATGCGTGTCTCTCTATAATCCCCCCCCCCCCCCCCCCCCCCCGCCGTCTGCAGCACGGCCAGCAGCTCTACCGCCACATCTACCTGGGCTGCAAGGAGCAGAGCAGCGGGCGGCAGCACTACGAGAACCTCTACAACCTGCTGGCCCTGCTCAGCATGGAGCTGGCCAACGAGGAGGTGGTGGTGGACCTCATCCGGCTGGCGCTCGCCCTGCAGGTGACCGGATAGATAGAGCACACGGGGATATAGCAGAGCCTGAGATCTGCTGTGAGGATAGCATGCCGCTTAATGCCTCTGACCAGGCGAATCTGTGTTTCGTTTGAGGTATGTGATTTAGGGCAGTTTAGACAGTATGCTAAGTCGTATTTTTCAGATTTGCCAGCAACGTTTCATTGATTTTTCCGGGACTTGGCTGAACTCTGTAACTCTGTATTAACGTTGTAAATATTTGTATTCTTTTTTTATTTTAGCTCTTTTATGTGGACACTATTTGTAATTGATGACATTATGCTAATCATGAAAGATACAAGACACAAGAGGTTTATTGTCATATTCACAATGGAAACATAGTTTGCACCGGACAATGAAATTCTTAATTTGCAAGTTCCCTTCACACAAAATATACTTAAAATAAAGTTAATCTGTACGAAGAGCAGAATTTAGTTAAACAAAAACAGTTAAATATAATTTTATATAAGTTGGGGTTTAGGATGTGCAATGTTCGCATACAGCAGAAGGCACTGAAAGACATTGCAATATAAGAAGTCCGAATATGTATATTGGATATTGAATATTATTATTAGATAAGTTTACAGTTGAAAATAAATATAGTTCACAGTATTGAATATAGTGCAAATACAGAGTGTCATCAGTGTTTGATAGTCATTCAGCAGCTTGATGGCCTGTGGATTAAACAGTTTTTAAGTCTGGTTGTTCTGGCTTTCACGCTCCTGTGGCGTCTGCCAGATGGTAGCAGTGTGCAAAGTGTGCGACGGGGGTCGGTAGTGTCCTTGATGTGGTGTGCCCTCTTTGTTATGGTGTGTTGGTGTTGTAAATGTCATGAAGTGATGGGAAGGCTGCTCCACAGATGTATTGTGCAGTTAATCACACGTTGGCGAGCCTTGCTTTCCTGTACCGTGCAGTTCCCAGACCACACTGTGATGGAGTTGGTCAGGAGGCTATCCACCTGTAGAAGTTGCTGAGGAGTTTGGTGGACAGTCCAAATTTCCTCAGCTTTCTTAAGAAGGACAGCCGCTGCTGGGGCTTCTTGGCAATGTGCTGGGTGCTGTGAGACCAGGAGAGGTCCTCGCTGATGTGTCTCTCCCTGAGTCTCGCCGATGTGTAATGGACTGTAATAAGCTGTGATAGAAGGCAAAAGTGTGCCCTCTAGTGCTGGAAAATGTGTTTGAACAAAATTCCAAAAAGATCAAGTTAACATGGGACCGGATATAAACAAAGTCATTTGCACTCTTTTTAGCTGACAGTATTTATGCAGCCATCACTTATCTGTGTGTGTGTGTGTGTGCAGGACCTGGCACTGTCCACGGAGGAGTCCATGCCCGTGTTCAACCGCTGTGCTATCCACGCGCTCGCTGGCGCGTACCTCAACCTCATCTGTCAGCTGACCACAGTACCCGCCTTCTGCCAGCACATACATGAGGTCAGAACCCCCCCCTCTATCTTAATACTCCTGTGTATGCGTTAGTGTGTATGCCTGCAGGCGACCGCATGCAACTTCATTAACAGCTGTGTTTACTTACCCCCTCCCAGGTAATTGAGGTGAGACAGAAAGAAGCCCCCTTCCTTTTGCCGGAGGACATCTTCATAGAAGGGCCCAAGTATGTGCCTTCCACCGCTTAATCAACTGTTGTATTCATTGTTTTAACATCTGGGGTCCAAGGGGACTCAGTTCTGGTCTGGATATCCTGGCCTAATCTTCATGATCTATGTACTGTATTTTTACATTTCTTCAGCATTTCCATTCTACCTTTGGGTACAAGACAAGTGAGAGACAAATCCATACTCTTTACTCGCTGTTTGTTCTGACGTTGATTCTGATGTCCTTTTCGACCCCCTGCCTCAGGCTACCTCCCTCTCTGGAGAAGGTGGAAGGGGAGGTGCTTTTCCTCCAGTCCAAGATCACGGAGGTCCTGGGAGGCAGCGGCTACAACATAGACCGGCTGGCCACGCCATACATCCCCCAGTACACCGGTAAGCAGGCTTGGGCACCGTCCACCATATAAACCACACTCAACCCACCTGCTACAGTGGTTTGGGACAGAATGTGGATTGCTGGGCCATCTGTCGGTGCAAAGAACTACAGTTTTTTCAGCAAATGGCCACATGGCCCTTCCTTAGTGCATCTATAAAGACGGATCATGTTCTGTTCCCAGATGAGGATCGCCTCTCCAAGAGGAAGAGCATCGGGGACAACATCTCCCTCCCGCCAGAAGACGAGTCCCGTAACAGTCCTGAGAAAGAGGAGGTGAACTCATTCGCCCATTCACACACACAGAAACAACTCCTCCACTTAATTCAGAAGGCCGTACTGAGGACTTCTTTGTTGTCTTAAGGTTCCACATTTGGCTGCATGGTAGTGTGCCAAGCAGTGAGAAGGTCAATGGTATATATTACCATATAATGTGGTGGCATTGAGTGTAGCGGAAAGGTTCTGGATTCAAACCCCAATGTAAAGGCGAAATGTAGCCCAGAGCACTTCCCGTGTGTGTGTGTGTGTGTGTGTGTGTGTGTGTGTGTGTGTGTGTGTGTGTGTGTGTGTGTGTGTGTGTGTGTGTGTGTGTGTGTGTGTGTGTGTGTGTGTGTGTGTGTGTGTGTGTGTGTGTGTGTGTGTGTGTGTGTGTACTGTTTATAGCACATAACCTTCCCATAGATGTGGTCGGGCTTAATGTGCAAATGTATGGTGTACATTTTTTTGACTTTCATCCAAGATACAGTTTGCCCTCACTTACTTGATGGGGCTTAAAGGGTTACTATTTAAACTGTGAACGTAAATTCTTAAATAATTAAAACCAAATGAGATTGTGGCCCTCGAAGGCTTGAAGAGTGTTAAAGACCGTCTAGCGCAGTCTGATTGATGGAATAACATCAGTAGCATCTTTGGGCGCCTCCAGGCTTGGGTATATTCCCAGCAGGGAGCCGTTCGCACACACATAGTCCGGGGGGGGAAGCTCAATGTACCCATGGCAGACAATTGTTGAGGTAAACTGCACCCTCAGTTGGTTAAGTTTCTGACTGAGCATATAATTCACTGGGCATTTAACTGTTGGAGTTGTTACATCTCGGTGCATCACTGCAGCGGAGGCAAGAGGCCGGGCTCATTCATTAGGACGCTCCTCGCCAATGACATCCTCACTAATCCCCAGCTTTCCAATAATAATCGCGCCAGTGTGAAAGAAAACACTGAACCTATTCATGAAGAAGAGTTGAGGCTCCATCCTTTCACCTAAATATCCTATGTATTTAGAGGTACAATCCTAATGGAGTTTTACTTTTGAATCCAAGTGTAAAATTGGATAGCAAATGGCGGGGTTATGATAAGTGGGTGTGCATTCTGTAACAGATCCACGTTTTCGAGACGTATGTTTATTTATACTGTTAACCTGTTGTGATTTTCAATGCCATATACGACATCCCCTCCTAAAATCTGTCCCTCTCCCCTAAACACAGCGTACCCCAGCAGAGGAGATCACGTTTGAAACGCTCAAAAACGCCATTGGTATGTTTACTCAATTTGTGCTGGCAGTTTTTTCAAGTGTTTCATGATTGAAGTTAATGGAGTTATAAATGCTTATTTTTGAGTCTTCAATGGATTCAAATGTGTGTGTGTGTGTGTGTGTGTGTGTGTGTGTGTGTGTGTGTGTGTGTGTGTGTGTGTGTGTGTGTGTGTGTGTGTGTGTGTGTGTGTGTGTGTGTGTGTGTGTGTGTGTGTGTGTGTGTGTGTCCCCTTCCAGTGGACAGTGTGGGTATGGAGGAGCAGGAACGGGAGCGTAGGCGACAGGTGGTCGAGAAGTTCCAGAAGGCCCCGTTCGAGGAGATAGCTGCCCACTGTGGCGCCAGGGTACAATCAAATATATCATTATAACTGCATGCAATCTTGAATGGTATTCACAGCCCGCATGCACCACCAGCCCCAGCGACCGCCCCTTTCCAGCGATTTGCAGGGGCATGTCACTCAGGGGCGATGATAAACGTGATTTGGAGTGAATCTGAGTCATTGTCGCCGTCATGCCGTTTATATGTGGTGTCGAGCCCCGTGTGGGTGAAGTGGTGCCTAGCACTTGACACTACCACCGTGACATCATTGATAGAGCTTTGAGAACCAAATTCGGCAGACTTCTGAAGTGAGATGTCCTCTCGGTCCAGAATATTCCAGTCTCTTGAAACTAGATATGAAATAGAAAATATTTGCTAATTTACACATTTGGATTTAGGAAACATTGAGGAAACACATGCAAGAAGACAAAGCAAAAGCAAATCAATTTGACAACAAACTGCAACTTAATATAACGCATGAAAATAGACAAAGCACACAAAATGTATAAAACATCAACGGTCCGACAATTTGCTGCTAGTCTTGGAGTTACCGCCAATCAAACAACAAATATCCTTCCCAAAGTGTTGGGAAGGATACTTTTAAAATGTATCCAGTTACAGAATACACTATACATGCCCAAAAATGTAATATGTAACGTATTCCGTTTCATCACTCAATCTGAGTATTGTATTCTGAATACTTGGATTACTTCCACATTGAATTGCATTTTATAAGTGTAGGAATGCGGCATCAAATCCTGCTTACTAAACAGGCCTATTCTGGTGTGTTCTTCTGTTCAAACTGGCTGAATGTGTTAGGCCGAAGTCTCCCTGAAAGTGCACTATTTTATATAATTTGCTGTATTGGAACAAAGACTATAAGGGTATGTTCATGCGAAAGATATTTGCTATTACATCTAACATTTTTTTCACTGAGCTAAGTGCATATATGTGTTGCCTATAAAAACGCAGAGAGAGAGAGAGAGAGATGCATCGGCATTTTTATGTGTGTTTTCCAGCATACGTTTTATGTGGGTGTCTGGACAAATTCCCTGACGGTCCGACAATTTGCTGCTAGTCTTGGAGTTACCGCTAATCAAACAACAATTCTCATAATGCACGCGGCTGAGGGGGTGCTTGTTACGTCCAAAGAGGCATATGCTTTGTAGAACTGGATCGGACCGAGGTGCGTTCGCTTTCACATCTCAAGGGAACCGTAACAGGGTTTGTTTGGAAGCGAACCGAGACCAGCTGTTCAGGGAGGTCTCGGTCGGCTGATTTGGTTCACATCGAAGTGAGGTGGTTGCATTCACAACAACGCAAACGTACCGATCTAAGGGACCAAACTCATTTAGTGCGAACTAAATGCTGTTGGTGTGAAAGCACGAATAAACTGCTGAAACAGAAGTATCGTCATGTAATCCATTGATTTCAACAATGTAACTGTATTCTATATACCAACTATTTAAATTGTAACTGTAACGGAATACAGTTAGCTATAATTTGTATTCTGAATACGTAACGCCGGTACATGTATTCGGTTACTCCCGAAAACACTATGCAGTATATTGAAAAAGTGTTGCAATTGAAGATACCACAATACAGACTACACACATTACAGAATGTACAGCAAACGACAGCAAAAGTGTTTCCAGAGGACGCTTCAAAGTGATGAACACGTCCGGACATAATATCTGAATTATACAATCAATGTAAAAAATAATTGCATCGTGGTTGATTCACAAACCGAGTCACAAACTGTGAGCAACAAGCGTACCCACACCTGTTCATCAAGTTTTGCCTTTTTTGGAAAATGTTATGTCAATGTGGTCCCAGTCTACACACCACAGTGATTTGAATGCGAAACCCAAATTACCTGGCTGCATGCATTGAATTCACTAGACACTCGCTATAGTCATAATTTAGAAGTCATTCTGAAAAAAAAAAGGCAAAAAGGGTTGCATCTTGACGAAGTTACTTTGTTTTTGTAAATTTATATTTTGTATTTCCTTTATATTCACAAAACATCTTGTCGTTTTCGCCCGCCAGGCCACGTTACTGCAGAGCAAGCTGAACCAGATCTTTGAGATCACCATCAGGTACGGCTGCAATGCTCGGGAATTCAAAATGACATACCTCCTGTAGTGGTTTCATTCCACTGTTACGTCACTTATTGGGAACGTTGATTTTTTTCTTTCCCCTCCCCCCACCGCAGACCCCCGCCCAGCCCGTCGGGAACCATCTCGTCGGGCTACGGCCAGACCCAGAGCCGCTCCGTACCCGTCTACGAGATGAAGTTCCCAGACCTCTGCGTGTACTAGCTGGGGGGGTGGGGGTGGGAGGGGGGTGTCATAGCTCTGATACGGTCATCGCGGGTAAATACCCACTTGCTGAAGTCGGGGTAGAAGAAAACGCGAAAGCTTCCTCGGTCAGTAGTAGCCTGCAATCAAACAAAGCCCGGTGGAAGGCCGGAGGAACCCTCCAGTTGTTCGAAGCCAAACTTAATAGAGCAAGCTAACTTTAATTATTTAGCTGCCCAATCGTCGCTTCCCAGTCGTTTCTAGGATTATTATTATTTTATTTTATTTTGATTTTTTGCCAAGAGACATTGCCAAGAGCCGTTGACAAATCTGCAACCGTAGATTCTTAAGTCCTCGTTCAAACTGACCTGCTGCATGCCCTACGCGTCTTAATGTTGTCCATGACCCCTTTTACACAAGGCTGTTTTTGTTTTGTTTTCGTTTCCCCGTGACGCCTGGGCGGTCGACCCTTGGGAGCCATCTTACCTGGCAACAGTAAAACATAATGGTCCTGTAAACTGTAGGCCAGGTTGTTAAATTTACTATTTAGGGTCATTGGAGGAATGCATAGGAAAGCACATCCGTGCTTTGGTTTCCATAGCTTAAGTCGTCACTGACTGACGATTTGACCCAATGTTTAAGGGATTCCAAGCATCATGTTTGTTTGTTTTTAAACAAATGCATTGAAAGGTTTAATTTTTTTCTACCTTTTTATTTATTGTTCTGTTTTTATTCCTCTTCCTTTCTAATTTTAATGTGGGGCCATTACGCCTACCTTGTTTTTATCATCCTAACTGTGGTAATTAATTTGCTTTGCTTTCAACAGGTAATTAATTGTCTTTGTGTGTCCCTCTCAAAGCGAGTGTTGCTGTCTGTTGACGAATGCCGGCTGCCTGAACACTGTGGCACTTAGTCCGGTCCCAGCCACTCCACTGAACCGCACTACATATAAACAAACCCACAGCTCGTGGCCGCAGCAGCCTGAGTGTTGAACCCCCAAATGGTGAGAAGATTCAGAAAAACAAGCAGGACCAGATCAATCAAGCAGCCAGTGTGGTCTCATTAAACCACACTGGCTGTACTCGCTGCTCCACACACATTTGTATATAAGCCCAGAGTTGTAAATATCCCCGGAAAGCAGATTTGTAGGAGGGTTGAGTGTGTGTATATACCTTTACTTGTATATATATATATATTACTAAATAATATGCCTAATTTTCTTTCATTGCACTGATTCGGGCCATAAATAAGTAAAGTTTTTTAATGCTCCTTAAATCAACCGAAGCAGCAGTAAAACAATGGACTAAATACGGTAGAGTCATTTGTCCAGGTGATGCCAGGAAACAGGACTTTCATTCGTCTGTAAAACAAAATATATATGTAATCGTAAATTGTCTCGATGGTCGCGGGAGAACAAGAACTTGGCCCGTAACTTACTACAATACTGGTTTATATGGCTAGTTTTATTTATTACAATTTAAAGCCAACACACACACACACACACACACACACACACACACACACACACACACACACACACAGGTGTATAACGGCAATAATTTGTTTTGAGCGCAACGCCATTCCTCAAAAATGATGCCATTGGGGACAATGTAGAGCGAGATGGTGGGCTACATAGGACCCCCATCACTCCTCTGTACGACAACGATACAATGCTTCTCCAACCACCTCCAACCGGCTCTCCTGTGTTTCTGTCACATGACCGCGTTGGGCTTGCCGAATGTAGCTGCCAATACAATCCCATCATCCTGTTCTATTGATTATGTTTGGATTGTCCGGCGGCTCCCCTATGTTTTGCTGCAGCTGTCCGCCATGTATTGTCTTGTGACCGTATACGTATGATTGTCCACATAAGCCGACATTGACCTGTGTACATTTTCCTCTGTGTGTGTGTGCGTGTTTGTATTATTGTTACTATTATTATTGTTAATCGTACTGTCTGTCAAGTGTTAATCATGTTTTATGTGTGTGTCTGGCATTCATGCAAATAATATTCCATGTGTCTTTTAAAACGATTACTACCCAAGACCGAACTATTCAAATACAGTTTACAGTAAAAAATAATGATCCCAGTTGTTGACCCCGTGTCTCAAGCAGTGAGCCCGTCTCAATGTTTTTCAACCACACTGATATTTTGCCACATTTGTACTCTTGTTTTTACACCATCTTGTGATTTTTGAAGTGAACGCGTGTGATACCGTCAACATGATTGTCGTGGTCGCAAATGCCTACCGACTCATTCCACATTAGTTTCCGTCAACATTTACATGTCTGGTAATATGTATATGTTTACAATGTAGTGCTGTAGGTCAAGTGGACTGTGAACTTTGCACTTTACAACTGGATTATCTAGTGACACAGGCAGCTTTTATATGGAGGAAATGCCTTACCCAAGTGTCAGTCCCTAAATTGCATGCTGTTGCTGTAGCTGTGTTGTACAGTTCAATGAGCATTGTGGAAATAAACTCTTAAGTGATCATTATGAAGAGTGTGTGTGTTTGTCTCCAGCGCTGGTTTTTCAGGGATTTTAAGATAAAAGGTTTCTTCCTGCCGAACTGAAAGCTTGAAATTATCTAACTTTGCATGAAAATATGTCATCGACTTGCATAACAATGCAGTTCAAATCCGAACATCTCGCAATTCCATACAATTAAAAACACTTGCAGTTCAAAGCCACGACAGTGTGGTGCTCTTAAATAATTATTTGAAAGCTTATTTATTAGGCTGTTGCTTGTTAACATCCTCAGGTAATTGGCAAACAATTTGCCGATTTCCATTAACCACTGGAAACGTGAAGAGAATAGGCAGTTTCTTTTTAATTCATGCTTTCAGACATAAACCTATGCTCTAAATAGGAATAATATTAACTTATTTACATTGACATACTTTGATATCTCATCGTGTATAGTCATGGGTAGTTGGAGCTCTCTTTTAAATTATGTAGAAAAATCACAATACATGTGTCCTCTACATTCATCAAGCAAATCAGTGTCCCTGTTTGCCCCAATTTTAGAGTATGATCATTGTGTGTAGGTGATGAATGTTTATAACAAACTGTCAACCGCCTCTGTCCAAAGAACAATGGAGTTCAGTGGCTGGTTTCTTAGTTACGTAATTTGAATCACTGACGTTCTTTGCCACCCACCTGCAATAATGTTCTCCAGAGAGAGCGGGAGCCAAGGCCATCAGGGTCAGAGCAGTAGGTGGATGATTATGGAGGATTTTATTTCAATTACCCATGCATATTTATTTATTTTTACTTTTGGGGTTATTATGTGTTTTTTTTCTTCAAAAAATAAGCTGAACAGCATGCGAATGGACTGATCCAAGACATTTTAAAACCACAAGTATAAGATGAGATTCCAAGACGTGCAGGGGTTACAACCATTTCCTTTCCTCTCATCACCCCCCCCACACACACACACACGCACACACCCCACCCTCCCCTTCTAATGCATGCGTTTGAAGGTGCTCCCGAAGAACCTGGACAGGGGCTTCTTCACCTCCCACGGAGTCAGCTGTCCGTCGCCGCGCTTGGGCGGGCTCCCCCAGCGGAAGTGACTCATCCGGTACGTCCCGGGGTCTTTAACCTCCTGCGAGAGGGTCTCCGGGCTGAACGTCACCCCCGGCATCAGCTGCTCCTCCAGGTCCCGCACGTCCAGCACCACCTCCTTGCCCCCTCCGGCCTCCTCGTCCCCGACCCTCACCACCACCACGCCCCCCGCTGGCGGCGGCCTCTCGGCCGAGACGTCGCCACCCACCTCCTCCCCCGACGTGGCCTGCACCTTGACGGGCCGGCGTTTCCTCCTGGCCGGCTTCCCCCAGCGGAAGTGCTCCATGGCGTAGGAGCGGCGGTCCTCGCTGCGGCCCCTGGCGCTGGGCCCCAGCGGCGGGTGGTCTTGGGGATCCCCCAGGGACGACAGCAGCCGGTCCAGCAACAGGCTGTTCTCGTTCTCGGGGGGGGAGGAGGAGGCGGAGGCCTTCCGGGACGCACACAGGCTGAGGCAGTCCTACGCCGAGAGGGGCGAGAGGCAATAAAGTATTTCCAGATTATTCTTTTTTAGACACTTCTAAAATAGAAATTGAAAAACACTTCTGAAATGAAATCCCCCAAATCCTCGATATTT
>NC_079432.1:11930549-11983049 GCF_026213295.1 Gadus chalcogrammus | reverse complement strand
CTTCACTTTATGTGTCATTATGTGTGTGTGTTAAAATAATAATAATAAAAAAAATATATAGAATTTTTTTTTCCTGTTTTTTTTCGGGGGGGGGGGGGGGCCTTCAGACATTTGTGCCCAGGGGCCTATGATTTGTTAATCCGGCCCTGTTCGGTTCATATCACGGTTTCTGGGTTACAGTTTTCTGTTCGGTATGGAACGTTTTTGGTAAAGCAGGGGATGATACAAGGGCCTATAAAAACTGTCTATATATTGTGGCGACCGTAGTTGTAGTTGCTTTGTTCTGTTAAGTATTTTAAGAAGCTGTATTACCCTCACATAGCCACAAGGGGAGCAAGACCTTATTGGAGGCTGCTCCAGCCACAGATAGCAACGCCTTTAGATAGGTGAAGAAGCAGAAGCCATTACGTCACCCCGGCCACGCCCACTAGGCCACGCCCACTTGACGTCCTAGCGGGTGATTTGAAGTGCAGAGCCCAGAGATCAATAGGTAGACGGCAGAGAGCCACCCGGGCCTAAGCCCGGGGGCTTGAAGTAGGCTAGATCACGGTATTTTCCTCTCCACGCGTTAGATACAATTCCCGCCCTTAAGCTTCATAGTTACCATGCCGAAACATGCCTACTTTATAACGAATAAAGTCAGTTAAAAGCAACCCTGGATTGGACTATTTTCTTCGAAGAATAACGTAATAGTTCCAGCAAAGGATCTTGGGAAGGTTCTAGAGCCTCGATAGCTGACCCTGCCAGGCCCTGATAGACCTGAGGCTGTATTAGGGCTGCAGGCGGACAGGGCAGCCCGCTATCCTGCAGGGCCTGTTCGATGAAGGTGGTCCGCGACCACACCCGAGAGGGGTTTGGCAGAGGGGGTTCGCCACAATTTTTAAGAGGGTGCCCCCGAACATTGAAATAGTGGCGCGGCGCCTAACCTCTTTAAGTAGGGCTGTCACGAATGCTGGCAGTGGAAGGGAAAGAAAAGGATCACCTATTTACAATTTTTATAGTGCATCTCTTAAATTTTAAGTACACAATTGGATGGTTAGGGACATAGGATACAAATGGGTGGAACCAAATTTGTCGCCACAAATTGTCCTTCGAGCCTGGGAAGTTTCACTGGGTACTGTAATTATGGCGCCACCCGTTTCCTGGACCAAATGAACGGAACAATTCATAGAGATCGGGGCTACAAGCCCCGAACCAGGAATAGCAACACAACGGTTCGGCTTTTGACTTGAGACATTCTATTTTCCAAGTCCCATCGGTCCCAGACACAATAGGGAATGTGAAGTTTATGTCACACTGTGATGAAGATCTATGGTGAACGCACATATGTTTAGAGGTTACTCTGTCGTCCTGTAAATCAATGATATCTTCCTGCAACATACAAGCCTGTGGTTTCAGGAGGTGTACCTAAGACTAATATATTTGACCCTTTTTTTCTTCTTTATTTCTTCGCTTTTTACTTAACTTAACATCCCCTATACCTCATAAAGGAATAACCATGATATGTTGTTTTTGTATATTTAAGTAAAGGCAATATAGATACTCTGCATTTTCAGTGCCAAAGTATAAAACGATGTATGAATCAATCAGACATATGTGCTTGTGTGTCTTTATTGGACAAAGGAAGGTGGGGTTCAGGGCAGGGGATGATGTGGGGGTTGTCTCTATTCAGCAGCATCCATTCCGGTGGTGTGGATCCAGCTGTCACGGTTTTCTGCGGACGTCCAAGGCTAGTGGCCACTGTCACAATGACATTATTATTGTGTGCTTACTTATAATGTATAAAATGACTACCTTGAGGGGAAACTCTCTCTCTCTCTCTCTCTCTCTCTCTCTCTCTCTCTCTCTCTCTCTCTCTCTCTCTCTCTCTCTCTCTCTCTCTCTCTCTCTCTCTCTTTCTCTTCCACCAGAAAGCTTGCCTGTGGTAAGATGGCCACTTGTGATGACGTTCTAGACGCCGCCGTAAGACATCTAGTGACAGGCAGGGGCAGCCACGGAACAGCAGTGCGTTCGTTCAGCTCAGGACCACAACTGAGCTGAAGTTAGGTCTACATGCATAGATAGTTAGTGCCACCTACAGGCTAAGTCTGGTAACATCGTAACCAATGAAAAGCAATTCTCTCAAAATACTGTATTCCACACTAACCCTAACCTTGTCTATTCAATAACAAGTCTTTCCTCATCCTCTCTGGCTCCATCCCAGTTTCCCCTGTCCTGAATTCTGCATTGTTGCCAGGCTGAGGGTTTCTCCAACAGGACGGATGTGATGCTGGTTCCTCTGTACGTTTTATCGCTCACCAGTGCGTCGTTTGACTGGCCACACAGTTGGTCTGTGCAAATGCCAAGTGCCCTCACACTGTAAGGTAGACAGGTTGGATGGCTACGGCGTTGTCCTGATCAAGTAAATCGGTTAGTGCGAAGGTGCTCTTTGGTATAACAAAAACATAGTAACTTAAAAGATAAGCTGACCAAGGCACTCTTCTTAAAGTTAAAAAGCTTTAATAAATAGGCTAATTAATAATAGAATAAAAAAGTTGCCAACATGTTGCCCACAAACTGTGTATAAGGACTCTGTCAGGAAGATCACTGGCATGTTGTGGGCAGCTGCTGTAATGGGGTTTGTTTGCAACCCATTTAGTTTGATTGTTGTTGATCACAATCTACACCATCAGAGGCTGAAAGGAGGTCTCTGGAGGGCAGGTGCGTGTGTGGGTGTCTGGACATGAGTCGCTGAGAGTGGGAGCTGTCAAGTCCCTCGTTAGAAGTGTTCCTCAATCACCGTACCACTCTCTATTGGTCCTCTCTCCATCAGATTTGAAGGCCGACTCAGCCTTACCGTTTCTTTGTTAGCCGACTAGCATCGGTCAGCTTCATCTATTAGATGACAAAGAGGTTTTGTGAACTGGAGAGACGCAGAAGAGAAGCAGTGCTGGGGTGGTTTATTCTCAATACACATGTAATGGAGGGACAATGGAACTCTTTGGCATCTCTTCCAAATCTTCCCAAAGAAGTCATATTATTTACATAAAATAAGGCTGATACTCATTCTATAAAATATGTCCCAATTGTATGAAATGGTATGTTGACGACATTAATTGTTCGAAGTCCATTCCAGAAGGTATGACAATCGAGCCAAGAGATGGGGTGCCATTGTCAGGGATAACAGGGTAAGTTACACCATTTCGGCTGAACTGGTGTCTGCAGCGATTGGTGTTGGTAGATGCTGGGGCGTCTGCCAACTCATCCAGAGCAGTAATCCACCATGAAGAAGTAATGAGGCTAGTCTAAGGTGAACAGGACCTGAATGGCTTTTGCTAAAAAAAGTCTTGGAGCAAAGCTCATTGATAAAAACTCTGGGAGGGAAAGAGCACAGGGATTATAGTAGTGAGGCCATTCAGCTCTGGCTCACATTTAGAATCCCTTTTATGATTTAAATTATTTATAATTTTTCTTTTGAAATAGCACAACATTCATCCAAACAATTTTCCCCAAAACAGTGTACCGTGAATGGAGCCTCAGGGTTTTGTGCCCGGAGGGTTCACTGAACTGTCTCTGTGTGTGTGATTTTTTGTTTGTGTGTGTGCGTACGTGTATGTGTGTGCGAGAGAGAATTTGTACGGTGTGTGTGTGTGTGTGTGTGTGTGTGTGTGTGTGTGTGTGTGTGTGTGTGTGTGTGTGTGTGTGTGTGTGTGTGTGTGTGTGTGTGTGTGTGTCAGTGTGTGTGACTTTGCAGTTCTTCCTCCAACATGACTACACCAGAGGTTATGTTAAATCATTCAGAAGCTTTGACACCGGCAGCAGACGTCCACACAGGTCGGCCCGCCATCAGTGTCGTTAGGCATTACTAGGTGCAACTGTCGTCCATTCAGGTTCTTCATGATTTTCAGACGTAGAAAGGTGAAGAGCTCCTGAAGACCCTGCTCTTCAGCAGTGCTGCTCTTACTGCCCCACTGATGATGACCTGTGATAAAGCATCAGATGCAAAACTGGGCTGCTGTCACCTGAAGATAAAGCAAAAAAAAAGAAAAGTATTAAGCCTATATTAATAAATGAACTGTATTTATTTTGTCCAGCTTTGTCACAATTCTCTATCAGTTATTTTGATCAGAATATATGTATTTTCAAATGGTGGCTTAAGTTTTGTAGCTTTCATATGGAGATTGTATGAAGACCTCATTCCGATTTTTTGCCTCTCCTGATATTACTAGTCTATATATTAAACACATAATAATATATGAATATATGCCTTTATATTATCAATGCTGAGCGTGTTCTACCAGCAGGTGGAGCTGAGTGGCCTCTTCTTAGGGCAGCAGCGGTCACGCAAGCCTCCAGACACAAACAAGCAGCTGTGGTCTGCCTCAGGTCAGACATGGGCTTCAGCATGGAGACACGGTCGTCTAACAACTGCATGACCTTCTGATCAGGCAGAGGAGTATGTTAAGCATCGCCTAAATGCCCGGCATCACCATTGGGATTTTCAATGCATCCCTGGATTAAATTGATTTTAATAGGCGGCATACTGCAAGACCACCTTGTAGATAACCACGTAGAGTCTTTGCACCATGTGACCTAACACAACCGCCACCCTACATGCAGCTACAGGACATGTTATTCGTAGTTTTCTGCATTGTGCACTTTTAACGCATCGATACCAATTCGTAATTCAAAAATGTTTTGTTTCGTTTTACTTTTTTTTTTAATTTTTTTAATTTTCATTGAGCAGAAACCTTTATTGGAGTCGTAACTCTGTTAGAATCAATGCTTTTCCATGGAACAAATAACTATAACTTTGGAGTAGGCTATTAAACAGGGTCAGAACAAAACATCATTAACTCAAAAGGAAAGTACGTATGTTCAAATAGTAATTGTTTTCAACCCATTTTCCTATATACCGCTCTTAAAATACAGGTAAATATGTTAAATATAATGAGACAATTTGATAATATATGAATTATAATATACGTGTTTTATATATATTGTTATATACATACACAGCTAATTAGCTATTTAAAATAATAAGTAATTAGTATATAATAAGTGAAAGTGATTCCTCGGTAAAAGTCCCCTATTTCTACTGTTTTCCATCGGGAATCCTAACTCCGGCGCTCAGGTCCGCGGTCACGTGACGCCCGCCGCGCCATGTTTCCATCCGCACGTCAGAAGTTTGCAGTCTCACAGAAGGAAGGAAAGCGAAGGAAAGCGAGGAAAACAGGGCAACACGGACTAACTTTTGGAAGCAACTCCTCCTTTGCGTTGCCGTGTTCGCCCTTGAACGGAAACAACTGGCTGTTGGGTCTGCAAACTAAAGCCTCCCGTGTGCTCTCGGGGCATAAGACTTATTTTTCACAAGGAAAAAAAGCCCATACTGCAGCTTTTGTTAAATTGTTATTGCGAACGGTGCATGGCGCTTTCTGAGCATAGATAGTGGCTCCACACTCACGTCAAAGAATGCCTTAACGTCCTTGGATTAAGCCACTGTTGTTTTTTTTGGGAGGCACTGTTATAAGGGCTACATCACTACAACTTTGTTTTTTGGAGTTTATTTTAACCCAACTCGCCCCGTTCCGTGGAGGAAGTGAAGGTGAGTGAGACTCCAGGCAAGGATCGATCAGACCTACTGAGTTCCCTCGATAGATGATCTATACATTACAAATGAAGGCTCACAGTGTATAGGTTGCTGTGTGTTGATTTACGATTAAACTGTAGATAAACTAAGATTTACATCTAGGAAAGGGCCTCCCTTAAGAAATAATGAACAGAAAGTCAGTAAGCGATACTTATACTTATGGTAATTGACTAAACGATAACGATTGAATTGATTAAACGATAACTTAATCCCATTCCGAATGACAGGATCAACTGGCTGCAAATTGTCATTTTTCTGTATTAAACATGTTGCTAATAATCCTGAAGATGTTGAAAAGAGAAGTATATAGATCAAACAAACTGCTACTAAACAAAACAGCCTGCTTTGACCGGGCTGGGTTTCAGGAAACTTTCTGGTGGGGAACTGAAAATTATAGAAGGCCTGACGTTGGACAATTAAAACCTAGCTTAAATATGTTGCCATCATCGCTTACACTGATGCTCTCTTTGTATCTGTCGATTACACTACAAGTTGATTATTAACAAGAAGAAAATGACCAAAGCATAACACAATATTATGTGATGTATGTATGTATACATGAATGTATGTTTGCCTCACAATTAAATAACACTTGGTCCTTAGGCCAGCAATATCCATAAGGTCACCCCCTCTGCCAGATTTGTATTGCTCAGTGGGGGGCCTACCTACATTACACATAGTGATAGAACATGATGCCATGTCGCCTATAGACAAAGAGAGAATACAATCATGACTAACTCCTTTGCCATTGTTTCTTTTAGATATCTGGAGACCAGTGGATTGTAACAAAAACCTGTGGATCGTATCACATTGGTGGATTATTTCACTACCATGGCATCACCTGGTGTCATCACAGATGGCGGAGCTAACGAGGAGTTCAGTGACATCATCAAGTGGAGATCAGGTGCGGGTTGGGTTACTCCCCTTGTGTCCCTGATTGGTCTTCTGTCTGTGGCTGATGTTGCGTTTAGAGACGTTCTGGAGAGAGAGAGAGAGCGAGAGAGAGAGAGCGAGAGAGAGCGAGAGAGAGAGAGAGCCGTGTGCCGTGTGCCGTGTGCCGTTGTCATGCACAAAAGCAACCAAAAGTGCCCTGTAAAACTACAGCTACCAGGCAGGATAGAGGGGGAAGCCCAGGCTCTTTAGTGGCCCCTGAACATGACAACTTTCCCAGGAGGAACGACAAAAAATAGGGGAAGCTGGAGTCTGGCTGCCGATCCCATCAGAGGGAGAAAAAAAAATCCCTTTCCTTGTGTGTTTTTTAAGAAGCAGAACATTAAATTTGTTTGCCTAATGTATTATGGACGCCACCGAATCAGAAGCAGCTGAGCGATTTCCTTCCTGAGTGCATGTCTGCGTTGAGGCTCAAACCAACAAGGTCAAATAGCAGTGTGCGTGAGGCTAATCAGGTGGTGTGTAGGTGGTAGGTCTCCAATGCATTGGTTTGGGTTAGGCAGGACTAGGCTGCCACTAAACCCCAATCCAACCCTTCTCTTGGCTACACGCACACCTCAAAGCTTTTGATTTCCCAAGAACCTCCGCTTTTCTCTTCAACCCAGCCTCGGGTCGCCTGGAGATTCCGGGGGCAGTGAATCGAACCGTTTTTGTTCGTAATTTACAACACTTGTCACTAAACCACATAGCTTTTTCTTACAAGGATTCTCGTCGCCTAGCAACCCCTTTTAAAAAAAAGTAGTGTTTACTTTTATTGCTGAAGGAGGGAAATTTACCACATTGCTTAGTTCGGTGCAGTAACTAGAACAAAAAAAGACCTAGGAAAAACAGCAGACATGGCTGGAATGGCTAAATGAAGGGCTTAGACATGGTCTTCTGCTGATCAAGTAGTTCAGTGCCTCAGCGTGTGTGTGTGTGTGTGTATGTGTGTTGTGGATCTGCGCGTGTGTGTTTGTGTCGGATGTAGGGATCGACCGATACAGATTTTTTAGGGCCGGCACGATACAGATATTTTTCATCAGCCTTAGCCGATATGCCGATACGCCGATACCGATATTTAGAGCCGATACTGCTTTTGCTCCCTCAATCATAAAAATTACACTGATAACAAATGTTACAAGTCTCAATTTAAAAAAAGGAACATTTATTGAACTACAATATTTAACAAATAGTAAAAACAGGTGAGGTAGAACAAGTAAGAACAAGTAGATGAACAATATTTAACAAATATCAAAAACAGGTGAGGTAGAACAAGTAAAATAAAAAATAAAAAACAGCGAAAAAATATCGGCGAAAATCAGCCGCGTATCGGCCGATACCGATACACGTAAAAACCGCGAATATCGGCCGACCGATATATCGGTCGATCCCTAGTCGGATGTGTGCGTGTGTGAACTGGACCTGTTTGTATGTGTACTGAAAGTCTGAAGGTGGTTGAAATGTGTTCGTTTTTCCCTTATTTGGTGTGTGTGTGTGAGAGAACTCTGGTCATGAATCAGCTAACCTCAACAATCATTAACTCTGGAAGCAGCGGTGGACGTGACACCAGACTGGAACCCACAAGAAAATCTCCAGAAAGATGGCTTATTCGTCAGCGAGCTTATCCTGATAGCTGGTTAGGTGTTTGTGTGTGTGAGGTATACACACATGTTGTTAATGTGATACAGGCCCTTGGTGATTGGTCAGCGCTGCAAAGAAGGCTGAGAAAGTGTTTGTCTTTGGTGGCCGTTGCGGTGACTGGTGAGGGAGGAGGGGGGGCGATGGTGACAGGGAGCTGGGAGCAGGTGGAAGGATGTTTTTACAGCTGAAAGCTGTCGTGGGGGGCAGGGTGGAGAGGGGGTCGGTGTGTAGCTTTATGAGATCCTGATCACACGAATGCACGCATACAAACGTGCTAGTACAGTGGACGTTTCACTTTTCAGCAAACATACACATTTGGCGCGTGAATGTTCGTCACATTATTTGCCCCCATTGATGGAGGTCACCTTTGATGGTTGTCACTTAATCTTCCTCCACTCCGCTATACTACAATGCATTGCATGCATCAGCCATGTTTTTCCAAGTGATCAGAAGCTGGCTTGTCATTTCATTCCATTGGGATAACCACTTCTTGTCTTTGAAATAACTAGTTATATTCATGGTGGTAAATCCCAGCCTTTGGGGATATTTCCCAACAATGTTTTGCTCCCAGATGGTTGGGGTAGTTTATTCACCTGTCCTGCCCTTGGACCCTCTCTCCACCCCAAATAGAGTCAAAGGTAGCTGGCAGAGGTGGGGAGCGTTGTGGGTTGTTGTTTAACCAGGATTAAACACAATAACTATTTTTCCCACACACACGTGTGTGTGTGTTGCCTTCTCTACCTTTTATGTTCCCTCTGTTGATCTGACTGTGTGTGTGTGTGTGTGTGTGTGTGTGTGTGTGTGTGTGTGTGTGTGTGTGTGTGTGTGTGTGTGTGTGTGTGTGTGTGTGTGTGTGTGTGTGTGTGTGTGTGTGTGTGTGTGTGTGTGTCATTTGAGAACAGGCGGCATGGGAAAAAATGTAAAGCACACACAGTCAGTCTGCATCTCTGGTTACCTGACCTGCCCTGGCTGTGTTGTCTCTCTGTCTCTCGGTCTCCTTGTCTCTCCGTCTTTGTAAGTGCTTGTCTGAATGTTCCCCTGTTTACTATTTAGTTAGTCTAATTATTTTAGCATTGGTTGGGTTGGGTGTCAAGGGCTATTGTTATTTTTATTCCACCTTATTTTCCATAGCTATCTCTTCCTATACCAAACCATGGCAAAGAATTTGGCATGTATTAGTGAAGTGCACAATTACTTTTATGCTTAAAATATTGTATCCTTTTTGGAATATTATTATTTATTATGAAAAGGGAATGGGTAAAAAAACGCTGACATTAATTGCTCAAGGTGAACAACTGGGACAACAACCCAAAGTTGGTACAGATATAGAAACCAAACATAAGCAGGTTTGCACAAAAAGTAAGGCACCACTTTGGCCACAAGGGGCGCTATAAATGATAGTCAAAGATGTTCAATCAGCCCTTGTCCCATTTGTCCCATTTGACAAAATCTAAATAAACTTAGTATATGGGCCTTATTTCACATACTGATTATTTGTTCCCAAATGAATCATGAGCTCTGTATAGATTTTTCCTGTGCATCAAAAGTATTTTCCTTTTGCTCACAAACCTTGATCCTAAATGACAGAGAGTAAACAAATGCAAATGCAACAAGAACTATCCATTCAATCAAAAGTCAGCTTCAAGTGGCCCAGGGAATTGAAACTTGGCATGTTTGCGAATAAGCTTTGCTAGCCTATACATGTTGGCATACTCATAACAATTTGGCTATATGAGGAGTCGACTCATGCAACCACACCTGCTACTTCCTTTCGAAAAATGCAGATTTGACACGTCTTAGCTGTATTCTATTCTCCTTGGTTTTTAGTAATTGTCTAAATGTCCCCCCTTTTCATTTGTTGAATTAATTCATCATTGTATTTTAGTCCTAGATTTTATTAAAACGCGACTTCAATATGGATAATGGGAAAACAACACACACCTCTTCCTATATTTAGTTCTAGATACCAGTGTCACTATTTAATTTCTGGTCTAAACATTTTCCTGAAAAAACACACTTTAGCATTTACAACATTTTATTTTCAATGGGTGTTGGTAGAGCTCCAGATCCACCCATCCACACCCTTTCAAAAACATGGGCATGACCCAGAAAACAAGAAGTGAAAAGGCCCACATGGAACCTTGTGGTGCCCGGAGGACGTGTCATCACCCTGGGGTGATTACGGGGAGGCCATCCATCGCCGCCACCACAAGGGTGCGGTGCCCGTCCCACCTAAATGACTCCCCGGGGTGCGTGGGATGCCTTGTCGCCACCCTTGGCCTTGGTACACTGCAGGCCACGTTACTCCTAGGCTGGGAGAGAGGGCCTGGCGGGAGTCGTTTGTATGTCGCAACTCTCGTAGAATGTCAGCCTGTTCAGAGAATGCTCTATTTTTTTGTTCCTTGTTTTTGGGGTGGGGTGTTGCTGGTTATGGTTTCTGAGAAAACGGGTACCACATGGGGTAATTTACAGCTTTCATTGAGGTTTTCAATCTGAGTTGTATGCGTTTGATAACATTGGGAAAACAGGATTGTCAATTGATTGTCACTGACCAAAAGTGTGCGTGTGTGTGTGTGTGTGTGTGTGTGTGTGTGTGTGTGTGTGCTGCGCGCCTCACTGACTTTTTCATGGGTGGGGTGCCTCCTCTGCCCGGAGCTGATGGAGTCCTGGGAGGTGGTGCTGGAAAGGGGAGTTCTACGGCAGGCTGGAATTGTAGGGGAGAAACCATTTCCCTGTGGTCAGTGTTTGTGTGTGTGACTTGGATTCCTTGGCTTATAGTTAGCTGTGGGTGTGTGTGCGTGTACGCAACTATGTGTGCCAACACACACGACATTTTAACTTGGAAGGCATCAGCAGAAAATGATCTGCCTTCTATACAAGCCTCCCGTTTAATTCCAATTGAAGTGAGTATATGTATTTATGTGTCCAGGTAAAGTTGTTACTACCTATCGCCTGTGACCTATTTAATGCGGTTAAAGTGACTGAAAACAGGCTCTCGCTCTCTCCCCCCTTTCTGCCGATAGTAAGCCTCCAACTACCCCACCCGTGGCTCACTGAGGAGAGCTTCATTCCACCTTCTGACTCTTTGCACGACACAAGCGGCTTTGCTAAAACAAAAACAGCTCCATTCCCCAAGCGCAGATTAACCCTTGAAATCTCCTGCGGCATTCCTTTGGTCCACTCCATGGTTCGCCGCCAATTGGCCCCATAATCAGATCTCCTATAGTTTGGGTTACACGTTTTTCAGAAGCTTGTGCCTGTTACCAAAGCGGATGTGTTTTGCTACTATGCGGCGCGATGGGTCAATGGAAACTTTGATGGTGTATATTAAGGAACTTGCTGCAGCGGTGGCATTTATTGTGGTTTTTCAAGACTCATCCTTCCATTATAGGGCTGTGGAATACTTATATTTGCCATTAATTACTTTTTAATTACATTTCTGGCCGGCACAAGTACTTTCGTTGGCCTGCAAGTACTGTGTGTGTGTGTGTGTGTGTGTGTGTGTGTGTGTGTGTGTGTGTGTGTGTGTGTGTGTGTGTGTGTGTGTGTGTGTGTGTGTGTGTGTGTGTGTGTGTGTGTGTGTGTGTGTGTGTGTGTGACTGCAAGAGAGGCAACACTGCATCAGGCAGACAGAGTGAGAGACACACAAACTTAAGAGGATACGGGAGAGTACGAGAGACCCATACAGGCAGAGAAGACAAACGGAGGCGGATGGAAGCGCAGAAAGAGAGATGAGGGAGGAAGACATGCAGGTTCTGGAGGAGCGAGGGAGTAAGAGAGAGAGACCTAGGCAATTATCCAGAGACCTACATGGAGATGGTGAGAGATGGAGAGACAAAGAGGGTGAGGGAGAGATGTGGGGAGAGTGGATGCCTAAAGCAGCGACGGGTGGAAACTTTAGTCGCGTCCTCTGGTTCCTCCAGCTGCCTCCAACCCTTCTTCTTCACTCCTCTCTCTGCTCTGGGGGCAGTACAGTAGGCTGCAAGGGTGCATGCATTTCATTCTCTGGGAATCGCTGGTTAATCTGGGTTAAGGGTTTGACCCGAGCCGGGCCGGACTTCCTGCCACCTCGACCGCAACAAGGAGAAGAATGAAAACAAAACGCGACACGTGAAACGAGACAGCGCAACAACAACCTCTTTCTCTCGCTTATCCATTGGGCTGCTTCCCTCTTTTCTATTCTTTCTTTTACCTTTCCCTCCCTCTTTTTCCCGTTGATCCTTTGATGTTCCTCCCTTTCTCTCTCTTCTAGCGGAGGGCTCTTCTCGTTCCTGCATTTTTCCTCTCCCCAACATCACTTCCTCCCACTCCCTTATTAATTTCACTTTATTATTGGCTTTATTTTGGACATATCTGCAGTTGTTTGGTTGTTTCAGGCTCACACACACACACACACACACACACAGACCACATTACTCCAGACCACACACTCACACATTACATACCACCTGTTACTTGGTGAGCCAATTGGTGTTTCCCATGTCCCCCTTCTCGCCCCCCTGCTAAGAGTCTCCAGAGGAAGAGTGTGTGTGTGTGTGTGTGTGTGTGTGTGTGTGTGTGTGTGTGTGTGTGTGTGTGTGTGTGTGTGTGTGTGTGTGTGTGTGTGTGTGTGTGTGTGTGTGTGTGTGTGTGTGTGTGTGTGTGTGTGTGTGAGATGTCACTGGAGTCATGCCAGCCCACAGCAGCCCAAGTAAACAATCCCAGCGTGCTCAGCAAATGTTCTCTAACCTCCACTTCCTCTTCTCTATACCCCCCCTCTCTTTTTCTCTCTCTTACCGTCACCTCCACCACTCTCTTCTCTTCCGCTTCCGGATTAGCTGCTGTCTTTCTTGATTTCTTCTTTATTTTTCATGTTATTAGCAAAAATAGCAGCATTCTAGCGTTGTCATGAATGCCAGTAAATGGCTGCCCTGGAAGAAGCGTGCCCTTTTCAAGAGGAAAGGAAGGCAGGCTTGTGGTCCACTGATGGGTGAGTGTTTCGAATTCAACCCATAGTGTTTGACGAAGATGTCTTATGCAATGGCAGGCAAAAGCCAACATTTGCGAATCAAGACGTACGTTTTCTTTAATTTGTTTAGGCTAGGGTTACTTGAAAGATCCAACACACTGCTCTAGAACTAATGTTCATGTTACAGTACCTCTTTCTCTGCTGCTCACATTTGAGCTGAACAGATGTAAGTGACCTTCCTGCATTCTTGGATTCGTCTTGCTTTTCCATCCCTGTGCTCTTATTATTTCTCATTTTCACCTTCAGTAGCTTCCTTTTACATTACTTGAAACCCTGCTTACCGCTAATGCTAGGATGGCATTTCAAACCAATTCAGTTTCTCTCTCTCTCTCTTTTTTTTTTGAGCACTCCAAAAACACTAGTCTCTGCTCATGGTGCGAGTCTTCTCTCGACCCTAAAGTCGTCTGTTTCCTTGTGTCAAATTTAAAACTTGATGATGTAATTCTGGTTATTATAAGGCCCGAGAGTGCAGCACTCCTTCTGAGTCACATTCATAATTGGCCGATACAACTGCACTGACAAGGGGAGCACTTCAGCCGAGAGTGGAGTATCTTCGTTTCGTTTTTCTATTCATGTTCCCGTTGTCCCTGACAATCCTCAATGGCACACTGCTCCGCGGTTCAAACTTCACAGGACTGCCGGTTCAGCGTATTTTTTTTTAATACATTTTTGCTTATTTTGTTCCCTTTCGACCTGAAATCCTATTCTTTCTTGCCTTCCCTTGTGTGGCCAAATGTGGTTAGTTAAGAAAATGTGCTTCCTGCTAGCTACGAGTCACTGATGGGGTCAGTGATGGGATTCTTTCACATGTTGTCGTTTTCTTTATGCACCAATGCTGTTTTGCAGTTCGGACAGCAGAATGTCAACACAATCTCAGACTCAGGAAGTGTGTGTGGGGGTTTAATTCTGCAGGTTAAAGCGAGGACATGCGCCTTCCCCTCCACTTGAACTCCTCCTAAACGCTGAGTGTGGAGCGTTGTTTCTGGGCAGGCGTGCGTACGTGAACCTTCTCCGGGTCTGTTTTGGGTTGCTGCCTCACGCCTTGCTCAGGGGCCTTGGCTCCTCTGGCTTTATATCTGATCCTCGGGAGGACAGTGTTGTGTCTTAGTGCCGTCTGTACATATTTGTGGTGTGTGTGTGTGTGTCTGTCTGTGTTTGGCAGTAAGAGGGAGGCAAGGTCCTCCATATTATCTATTTCTCTGTCTTTTTTTCTCTGTCTCGTCTGTTTTCTCTTTCCATCGTGGGAGGCCCTTCTTCCTTCTATGCCTGCTGCATGCTGGGATGGTGCTGAACAAAGTGTGTTTGTGTGCCTGAGGACCACCTCCTCCTCCTCCTGGCCCACAATGCATTCCGACTTCCCACCTCTGTCCTGTCCTGTTCTGACCCCCCCCCCCCCCCCCCCCCCCCCCCCCCCCCCCCCCCCCATCTCCTCACTTTCCTTCGCTCCTTGACGTCGACTGGAGGAGTCTCTCTCTCTCTGTCTCTCTGTCTCTGTCTCTCTCTCTCTCTCTCTCTCTCTCTCTCTCTCTCTCTCTCTCTCTCTCTCTCTCTCTCTCTCTCTCTCTCTCTCTCTCTCTCTCTCTCTCTCTCTCTCTCTCTCTCTCTCTCTCTCTCTCTCTCTCTCTCTCTCTGGAATTCTTGAGAAGCTGACTGACAGTGACTCAGAAGCACAAGGGAGGGCGAGAGGCACTCACTCTGAAGGGAGTAGGAATGTGAGAGACTACAGCTGATTTTCTTTTGGGATCTTCTCGTCCGACTCCTCGCGGTTCCGTTCCTCTTTCGCGCGGCGTGGGCAGAGATGGCAGAGCGTGGATTGATACTCCGAGGTAGGGACATCACAGAGGCGCTGCTGAACACAGCACAGAGCTTGTAGGAGCTGGGGGGGGGGGGGCGGGGGGGGGGGCCCGGGATTGTGTCACAGAGATTTGGTTGTCTCGGGTCGCAGATGAAGATGTGAAAAATGCAGGATCTTTAATTTGGTTTATGGTGTTCTGTAACTTACCGATTTGTATTATAATGATGTAGCTGAATACAAAGTGAGGAGACTCGAGTTCAGGGGCGGTTGTTTAATACCGGATTCTTTTTTTTTTTTATGTAAAAAAACGTAATGCTACAAGGTTTCTTTAGATTTGTAGAAATTGTAGCCGAAGACATTAGTAAAGGTTACCTGTAGCTTGCATACACAGAAATCGTTGCTGCAGCAGAACAGGATTGTAAATATCAAAGCCACACATTTGACAGTTGAAACGCTACTTGAAGAATACGGATAGAAAAAGTTGTAAACTAAAGCTGTAAACTACACAAAATTAAGCTTCATGTTGTTTGTCCTGCAGACACAATGTTTTGTTTGCTTTAAAAAAAAGAAAAACTCAATGTACCAAGATGATACAGAGCGTCCAGGCCGTGCAGATGATCTTTTGTCATTTGTGTTTGAACCAAACCCCCCCCCGGGCCTCTGACACTCATTCACAATTACACTGTTATACACACACACCCTTCCACTACAATTACAGTAACACACACAGCGCCAACCCTGGCTAGCCAGGCCTGGCTTCACACAGGGCCATTCAAAGAGCTCAGTGTGGATATCAGTTAATCTGCCCCAACGCAGCCATGCTTTTTTCCTACAAATTCCCCCAAAACCCGGGCTCCGAGGACGCGTTGTCAACGGGGCTTCTCGCGCCGGGGCAAGCTCGGGCAAGTGACCGCACGAGCCATAGCAGGCAGGAATGCCAGAGGAATTACGGGAATTCTGTGCGTCCCGCGTGGCACCACAGGAGTTGAACCGGGAGCCCCGTCTCGGCCCGGCGATGGGGAGCGAATACGTGTCGTGTGGCTGACGTGTCGCCGCGTGCAAGGAGCACGCTATTGTGTGTGAATGGTCTGCAGGAGGGATAGTGACAAAGGGTTTTGTGTGTGTGTGTGTGTGTGTGTGTGTGTGTGTGTGTGTGTGTGTGTGTGTGTGTGTGTGTGTGTGTGTGTGTGTGTGTGTGTGTGTGTGTGTGTGTGTGTGTGTGTGTGTGTGTGTGTGTGTGTACGAGAAGAGACTGCACTGACAGACAGCACTGCGAACAGCTGTTTTGCTCTGCTACTGCTCCGCAGTTCAACCAACAGACGGAGCTTACACACCAACGTTAGCTGCTGGGAACCGTCAACTTGTGCTTCTCAGTTCAGGAAACTCCTCGGTATGCTTTACGTCGGGGAGTTTACAAACCTCTTGAACGCGCATTTAAAAGAAAAAACAGCGCTTCCCCAGCGATATGAACACAAAACATCCTACGCTCCGTCGGGCTGTTGTGGTCAACGCGGTAGACAGTTGGGTTTGGGGTCAACACTGTTTGTTCCAAAACGACACCACCAGCGCTGATGTTTACTTGTCTCACACACACACACACACAATCTGTGTGGTCACCGTCTGTCCCCACACCTGTGAGCCTGTGGAGGGTAGAGTTGTGTGTGGGAAACACTGTCCTGGTCTGGTTTAACGGGGTCGTATACATTTAAACACCACCATCCCTGCACTCCAGGCAAAAGTTCCTTTTTTAATGGCTTATTTTTATTTTCTGCTGGAATCTTCCCTTTCCCTTCCTTGTTCTAAGTTTGGGGTTTTCGTGGTGGCTGCCAAAACACACACGGCCTCCATTGCGTCATGAGGCTGCTTGGAGTGTGTCGGTTTTTTGAGGGAGGAACGGACATTCTGAAGTCTGAAGTCATGGAAAATGTGGACAATGGATGAGGGCCATTCAAATAACATGCAGGAAAATGAATGGAGAATATAGTCTCATCTTTAGCTGTGTCGGCCCAAAATCAATAAAGGTAGGGTAGGCAATTCCTTACGAAGAATATAATCTGTTAAAATTCTCTATCCCAACAGAAATCCATAATTCAAATTGCCAGTCTTATTTCTAACTTGGTTGGAGGAAGTCATGAAGGGGTTAGTGGTATTTATCGTTTTTTCTCCAAATCTCACTTTCTCTTGCTGGTTTCTCCAAATTGCCTACCCTGTCTTTATGGCAAATTCCTAGTTTATTTGACTTCTAACTGCAAATATCCTGAAGCCCTGATGATCTACATGGTGCGATTTGTTTGTTCGTGAGTCTATTTGCATTGCCGTGCATATCAGCATGTTGCTGATGGTGGGCGGCTGATAAAGTGTGTGTGCGTGTGCGAGAGAGAGACCAGCTGTCGAACTTCCTGTTTGACCTAACCCGTCCTCTCTGAGCGCAAGCCCCTCACTCAGGACCTGGTCAGTGCAAATAGCAGACTCTCCCTGCTGTTGCTAGGGTTACTGAATATATGCATATGCTTCGGTGTTCGTGCAGGTCAGCGGGTACTCGTGTGTGTGTGTGTGTGTGTGTGTGTGTGTGTGTGTGTGTGTGTGTGAACACGTGCATTGTGTTGCTTTTCGCTTGAACTATGTGGGCACATGGGGACTTTTGCGTGTAGTTTCTTCTTTTCTTTTATTATAAAGGCTGAAATGCTTTGATGAACTTCTGGCTCGGCTTGGCTCTCCTCTCTGTAATTGCAGGCCCCCTCCAACCAGACAGGATATCAAGTATATGACCATGCATCCCATAAAGGTCTTGTTTGGCTGTTTCTCAAAGTTAATAATTACTTCCCATTTCCTGTGTATGAGCTTGGGAGAGTTATTCACAGAACCACTTTGTTCACACCATTGGTCTGGGAAGTATTTTTGTTTATTTTACTTGTTTTCTTTTCATTGTAGTTTATTGCTTTTTTTCTAAGCTATTTTAATATGAACAGGTGATTGATTTAATTGGCTAGTTTTAGCAATGCATACCCAATACTGCACCCTTTTTAACCAAGCAATAGGATGTTGTTGATGAATGCATTTGCGTTCATAGTCGTTTGCTGAACATGCATCTTTATGGACTATTTATTTATAAGAAATAATTATACAAATATAACTGAACTTATCACATTCAGTTTAAGGACATTTATCAAAACCCACAAACAACCGACCGCAGAATCATTCATCCTATGGCAGTGGCAGGGTTTAGAAATTAGAAAGCGTTTTATAGCTTTTTAATGAGGTTTATAATAGACTTTTCAATGGGACTACCAGTATTCAAAAACAAAATGAGGGGAATAGGCCTAGTGGATGGGATTGCCGTTACAAATCCACCCTCCACCCTCCAAGCCTTCATCGATACAGCTAATGCCTATATCCAAAGCACTGCTCTTTTGATCCATGTGCCAGTAAGGCATTCTTGTGCTGGGGAGAAGATGGAGCAGCCAGGGTGGGGGGGCAGACGCCGGGCTGGGCTGGATCAGGGATGAATCGGGTTCATTGTCTCACAGAGGTGGCAGGTTGATGAGCCCAGGAGACCTAAGCCCACCGGCAACCTTGTGTGTTTGTGTGTGTGTGTGTGTGTGTGTCTCTCTCCCTCCCTTTCGCTTGCTCGCTCGCTCTTGTTCTCGCTCGCTCGCTCTCTCACTCTCGCTCTCTCTGAGAAAGACTGTAAGGGCCGCAGGCACCTGCTCGAGGTTATCCTCATCAAAGGGAAGTTTATATCCTGTTGAAAGATCACCAGTAATGGCCTTCTCTTTTTATGTTGCGGGCAGTTCTTCATTCTTGTTTTTAATGTCCTCTCTGACTCTGTCTCTCCGTTGAGACATGTCTTGGTCATGGTCCAACTGCTGTGTATCGGCTGACATGAGTAATTATGGGGAGGGGGCAGGGGCCCGCCCTGTCCCCTGGCTTGGCCCCTAACCTCTGTATGAGCAGCAACAATCATTTTAAAAACGACCCGGGCCCTGCACACGCGTCTTGTTGGCACCTCGACCTCCTGCTGAACCTCACTCCGGCTCTCCCCTGGATGCCTCCGCTCTTCGCTTCGTCTTTTCAGCGCAAAACCCTGCATGTGCTGTTTAGATGCTCTCCAGCTGTTGTAGAGAGTTCTGAGTCGTGAAAGCCTGGTGAACTCCTCCAAGGCTGGGTTAGATGAGGTGCAGGACTTGTACCGCGGCAGAGTGTGGCTGTTGTGTGGAGGACCCCGGTCAGAGGCATCATATTTACGTTTTTAGATCTACTTTTAAGTGTTGTTTTAGGGGTTTTCAACCCCCTCCCGTAGATCTATTATCTGACGGCTGCTCCTCTTTCCCCTCCTCCTCCCCCTCTCACCATCAGCCTGGCTGCATTCTTGTTTTTACACCCCTGCTTTCTCAGCCAGGAGAGAGAGAGAGTGACACGCCCACACACACACACAGCGCTCCTCAAACACACACACACACACACACACACACACACACACACACACACATACACACACACAGCGCTCCTCACACACACACACACACACACACAGTGCTCCTCAAACACACACACACACACACACACACACACACACACACACACACACACACACACACACACACACACACACACACACACACACACACACACACACACACACACACACACACAGAGCACTACACACACACACACACACACACACACAGAGAGCGCTCCACACACACACACAGAGCGCTCCACACACACACACACACACACACACACACACACACACACACACACACACACACACACACACACACACAGAGAGAGCGCTCCACACACACACAGCGGTCCACACACACACACAGCGCTCCTAAAACACCTCAGACAAAGACGATGATGACCTACAGGGCTGGTGATCATAACCCTTGACCTTGTGTTCTGGCCATGGGGCTTTGCACAGAGTTTGGTTGCAAAACAGTGGGTTGGTTACCCCAGACTCTGATTTATGTACACACACACACTTTGACCCTTGTCGATGGCCTTTTATTTTTCCCAGTTCAGGGTCATCATTATCAACCACATATTTCAACAAGTTCAGAGAAACTATATTTTTTGTTTTTTGAGTGTTAAGCAGTGGTATTTCTTCAGCCATAACTCCACATCAAGGCCCCAGGCTGCTGTAGCTCCTTCCATTTAAGGTTATGGTGGTTAGCGTCGGAAGGCTTGGCTTGATGGCTGCTCTTTAAAGTATTTTCCTCTGAATGGTCTCCCATAAATCTCCTATAAACAAAATGCATGAAAAAATAAATTGCAACTACATCTAGTATAAATGCAAATGAAACATTTTATTTCCTTAACGTTGTGCCATTTGAAATCAGTCGTAAATACAGTCCTGTTGTCCCATTATACGTTTTTTGACTGCTGTACGTGACCATGTATTTGACTTTTAATTTTTATTACATGCCAAAACCAATACTAGCTGATGGTTTCTGAGAATCATGATTATAAAAATGTACGATGCATCTGTGTGTGGTTGCGATCAAGTACACAACTCATTTTTCCTCCAATCTGGTGTGACTCAGAAAGAATACATTTGCATTGCATTCTGTGGAATAAAGGAATAGGCAAGGGCAGTTCTTCCATGGGCCTATGTTTACTCCGTGACATTAGCCCAGAGCCCTGTAGCAACCACAGCCTCACCCCTGACCCCGCTGTTTGTCAGTCAACATCAGTTTACAAGAGCACGAGATGCTGGGGGAGAACACCAAATAATTTAGGCTACGAGGATTGATCTGAGGGCTGTGCAAGAAAACCTTTTTCAAATCCTTTCTTTGAAAGCTGTAGCAGTTGTAATCGTTTATCTTTCAGATGCTCCAAACACATAAGACTTTGTCCTCATTCTAACCTCCAAGACTCTTAATGTCCTTTCTTTTTTTGATGTGCACCACTGACCATTTTAAGGTAATACTTTGGGACAAATACCAAAGCCTGAGCGGGTTCAGTCAAAATGACAGGTCTGAAATGGATTGTCCAAGCTTTGGGCTCGTCCACGTGTTGATGTTGTTCGTCGCGGTCTCAAATATTCAGAGGATATTTAGTTTATCTGCACTTTTCCTGTATGCTTCCATTGTATACTAATCTGTTTTCCTTTTCTTTGTTTTTTGTCTTTTTTTTTTTACAGATGAGCATGATTCTGTACAGAAGAAAACTTTCACCAAATGGCTGAATGCACAGTTCTCCAAGGTAATGTAAAATCCCCCAAAAATACTCTACTCTCAACCAGAGGAATAATTTGTCAGTAAAACAAACAAACATAGAAGCAGGCTACCACAACCTAACGCATACAAATGGGAATGGCTTGTTTTAATTTGAGGTTATAGTTGAGAGGGCTATTTTAGTCTGACCTTAAGTTTTGTTTATTGTGTTTGTAAGAGCTGTTCCCCCTTGAGATCACAGCTGTGGTGCCTGACCCTGTCTTCCCAGGCTTTGGAAGATATTCAAGAGATAGGATGCGTTCTTAAGTAGCATTTTTTTTTTTAAATTAGTTATAGTTATTACCATTATTTTTATTTTCGCCATCAAAATTGGTTTTACAATATGATAATGATTAGGATTTTACTTAGTATAGTATATTTGTAATATTTTGATGTTTGAAACAATTTGTGTTTCCAATTTGCACTTGTACACCTTGGTACACCTTCCTTGATGACGTAATCGTTTATGAGGGTTGTTGATGTATTTTGGAGGCAGGTTAAACAATATGGTGTCCTGTTAGGTTAATGGCTGTGGTATGGGGGCCTCTTTGAGATGGGGATTAAGTTGAAGATGAGATCATAAAGTTTAGATGTGGAAGACACACGCTATCAACCCTGTGGTTGTGTCCACAGGCTGGGAAGACGCCAATCAAAGACATGTTCTCCGACCTGAGAGATGGACGGAAGCTTCTGGACCTGCTGGAGGGACTCACAGGCACTGCCCTGGTCAGTGTGTGTGTGTGGACATTTGTGTGTGTCAAGATTCTATGGGTTGAGGCCTTTATTACTTACTTGGTGTGTTGTTGCTGCATATGAATCATGTAATATTTGAACAGAATACACACACACACACACACACACACACACACACACACACACACACACACACACACACACACACACACACACACACACACACACACACACACACACACACACACACACACACACACACACACACACACACCGGCTGCCGTGGGCTGGTTGTCAGCAGGGCTCTGCGTTGGCAGCCTGGCGCAGGGTAAATCTGCCCTTCTTTCCATGAGCACAATGACTGCCGCTGACAGTGTAATGGTGTAGGATAAGTGCACGGTGAGACGGGGCGCGCCGTGGGTAACGCGGCCTGAACAATGTCTTGCATAACATAATTGAACTCTTCATTCAGATTATAATAATTACGGTTAATATTAGTACCTACATTCACAAGGTGCGCTTATCCAAAGCGATCGACGTGTCGGAATCCTTCAGCCTGGAGCTCCCGGTTCCCCCGGTTCTCTGACTAGTGCTTGAAGTCTGACCCGCTGACCCAACCTCGCTCGTTCTCTTTCCTTCTCTTGTCTTTTCTTCAGACCAAAGAGCGAGGGTCCACCCGGGTACATGCCCTCAACAACGTCAACAAAGTGCTCCAGGTCTTGCATCAGAGCAACGTGAGTAACCCAATCCGTCCCGTGGTCACACCCTGGGGGCGGGGTTTTGTTTGGTTCCTCTACGCCTCCCCCTCTGACCCCTGACCCTGACTCGGGGGCCGAAGGAGCCACGCCACATCCGTGGCAGGCCACGCAGCCTTCCGGATCTGGTGTCGTTTCATCTCTGTGTGTGTGTGTCATCCTCCATGCCTGATCCCCAGAGGACACCAGCTTACCTCACTTGACCCCAGCCCCCGCCCCCCCCCCTCCCCAACACACACACAGAGACTCAGACACAGACACAAACGCACTCTCTTCCCCAAGAGTGAATAAGAAACCAGAAGCAGTCGGAGCCATAACAGAGCTGAGGCCGTGGTCTGGTCGCTTAACGTTGTCCTTGTCTTGTCTCCTCCACAATGAGAACTGCGTGTGGGTGGGCGTGTCTGGCTGTAAACTCAGCCTTATGGCGAGGCTGGGAGGTGTTGATGCACAGCCAAAGTGTGTTCGTCACTACCCCAGCTATTCAGTGCGGTAGTCTGAGCACAACCACCACCCATTCTCTTTCCATACAACGGCCAATCTTCCCGCCTCAGTAGCGGCAGGAGAGAGCGTTGCGGCAGAGATAGGAGGGGGTGGGGGGGGGGAAAGATTCCATGCGTGCGTGTTCAAAAATGGATAACCTCTCGCAGCCATGATGGCAGCCAGACACCAACGCTGCGGCATATCTGGCCTTGTAGACATGACATGGGGAGGGAGGGCGAGGTGGGCCGGGCGGGGTCGTTATCCGACCACTGAACCACTGAACCCGGTGGACATTCAAGGACAGGATAGGCTTTGAGAGAGCTCTTCTGCAGGGTCGTCGTGGGCCCGCAGCCGGTTCTTAAAGGTGACATATTATACCAGCAGGTGTGAGTGTCATTAGCCGTTGCAAGGTAGATCTTCAAAACGGCTTCTAACGGCTAATCACAGTCACACCTGGTGGTGTAAGACGTCACCTTTTAAAGAAAGCTTTTGCAGGCGTGACGTGTGCTAGCCACAGGTATGTGCTCTATCTGTGTTTTCGTGACTGTCTGGCTGCTGGCGTTTTGCCTGTGCATTCCTGAATGGGGGAAAGGGAGAGCTCAATAATTGTAGCTGGGATGGGTCAGCGAGAGGAGGGTCACTCTGCACTGCGAGCATGCGCTTGACCCACTCATATCCGACCCGCTCTCCCCTTTAATCCACTCCACAGTATTTACATGTAATCAGTGCATACTTGGCTGTGCGTCACACGGTTAGGTATAACACACACACACACACACACACACACACACACACACACACACACACACACACACACACACACACACACACACACACACTCACACTCACACTCACACTCACACTCACACACACCTAATTATAATAATGAGGATGATAATAAGCACTTGGGCTGTAGCCAATCAAAGGAAATCTTGGTTGGGGTAAAATCAGCCAACTCTTCAGCCAATCGATTGGTCGAAAAAAAGTACTCTGATGAATATGCCAGTTAACTCCTAGATAAATGTAATCGGCCACAGTGTACTCCCCACCAGCCTGCTCGCCTAAGGTTGCTAGTTTGATCCAAGGCTCCTCCTGGAGTGTCGAGGTGCCCCTGAGTGTCGAGGTGCCCCTGAGCAAGGCACCATACAAGGCTGTCGCCTTGTATGGTTAACACCGCCTTCGGTGTGTGAATATGTCCATGAATGGGTGAATATTAGGCAATATGGTAAAGTGCTTTGAGTGGCCACTGGTAAAAAGAAGCGCTATATAAATGCAGTCCATTTACCATTTATTTATAGCACCCCTCTATTTCAGACCCTTCATCATCACTGAAAAATCGGTCTGCATTTGTTCCTCCTGTCTGCGAAAATGATGGGTCAGGACGAGCTTTTTACTTATGAAAGGAACAGCAATTGTCTGAACAATGAGAGTTTGGTCGAACAAGTGCAAAGACCGACCAATCCATCACCGGCCGGAACTTGTCAGCCCTAATACGCAGTGTGTCTGATGGTTTGCGTGTGTTCAGGAGGAGCGAGTGAGAGGGGGAAGGTTGCGGCAATGCAAGGCTGTTATTATGAGTCTTATTATGTTCAGTTGAACCTGAACTCATCCACGCATTTTTCTTTTTTTTCTTCTTTTTACCATCATAAACCGTGTGTGTGTGCAAGTGTTTGTGTTATGTATAAAATTTGGGTGGAAGCTTATTTGATTCAATTCAATCCAATTTTATTTGTATAGCCCTTAATCAACGGTCAATTCTCAAAGGTCTTAACAGGCCAAATATTTATTTAATATTTATGACACTTATCCAAAGAATAATTATGGTTCTCCCTTTTGCCTTCCATCTCCCGTTATTGTGTGTGTGTGTGTGTGTGTGTGTGTGTGTGTGTGTGTGTGTGTGTGTGTGTGTGTGTGTGTGTGTGTGTGTGTGTGTGTGTGTGTGTGTGTGTGTGTGTGTGTGTGTGTGTGTGTGCACCTCAGGTGGACCTGGTCAACATCGGTGGGACTGACATAGTGGATGGAAACCGTAAGCTGACTCTGGGCCTCATCTGGAGCATAATCCTCCACTGGCAGGTGAGCACACACAGTCACAAAGCCCCTGTGGACGCGTTCCTGTGGGCACAACGCATACCTTCACCTTACAGCCTCTGAAGGAGCTTACCTGCTGGAGTGCTTTGACAAATGGTGACACAGGTTTCCTGGGCGACGAAAAAACATACTGTTTTCCCGTCTTTATACTGTTTCACACATCCGGCTTACGTTTCGTGTGTGTGTATTTTTTGTTTTGTGTGTGTGTGGCCTTCTCTACCTTTTATGTTCCCTGTGTGTGTGTGTGTGTGTGTGTGTGTGTGTGTGTGTGTGTGTGTGTGTGTGTGTGTGTGTGTGTGTGTGTGTGTGTGTGTGTGTGTGTGTGTGTGTGTGTGTGTGTGTGTGCTCGCAGGTGAAAGACATCATGAAGGACATCATGTCCAACCTGCAGCAGACCAACAGTGAGAAGATCCTGCTGAGCTGGGTGCGCCAGTGCAGCGCCGCGCGCGCAGACGTCAACGTGCTCAACTTCACCACCAGCTGGGCCGACGGCCTGGCCTTCAACGCCATCCTGCACCGCTTCAGGTCCGGGCTGGGGGATGGGAGGCCGGGGGGGCGGGGTGGTAGGGGGAGATGGGGCTGGACGCCGGTTGTTTTTGACCTTAGTGGGGTTGGGGTGTTGGGGTCTCTGGGATGTGGTTCTGTAATGCGAGGACAAGGAGCTTCGAGTTGGGTGTGCACGTGCATCAATGCGTGGTCAATTCCAATCGCAGTTTACACATTTGTGCAAAATGTGTTATTGCTCCGTTTTAATTTAATTTCATTCGGATCTGATGTGGCTGTTCGCTTTATCGCTTTTATCCAGAGCAACTTGCATTGAGCACAATGGACATTAGGGTAGTTGTTAGACTGTAGTGCATCAGGATGCCAATGGCACAGACCATGTCATTGTCAGATAAGTGCAGGCACATATAGCATGTTGTTTTGTTATGGGGGGGAGGGTTCAGTTTGAGTGTAAACCTTTTTATCCAACAATAGGTCAGCTATCAGTTTATCCCAGGCCTTAATTAAAGGTTGCTACATTTGATATGCCGCACTTTTACTGTGAGGAAAGTCACTCATCATAATTAACTGGGTGAATCATCCATACCCTGATACTGGATACATTGTCTAGAGTCCTTTATCTAACTGGAGGCCAATTGTTTTAAGAGCATATCTTTTTTCAAGTTCCCCTTGTCCTGTTCTTATTTGTGCAAAAGACACATTCAGTGTTTTACTGATTGTCTGTTAAGTCTTCTTCAGGAATGTTTCGTGCTGTACCGGACATATGTCATGACGCACTAATCTAAAACCTACTTTGATAGCCCTAGCCGGGAGTGAAAAGGGATACTGGGTCATTCACTATACATAAAGATAAAACATCACTTTCGCTCCCTCTTATCCACTTCCACAATTCTCAAGTCCTTTTTATTTTGTATGGCCTTTAAACGCATTTACAGCCTCAAAAGGCACCACATTATAAGACACCCCCAAACACTAAGACTTAAAATGGATAAACAAGAAGGAAAGACTCTGAGCAGGAACACAGAAGAGGGATCCAGCCTCACATGGATGGAAGGAGGGCCATAGCAAAGGTGCCGAATTGGCTGAGAAGTACCCTGATAAAAAAAGTAGCTATTTTTTTAAGACTCTGTTGGACACATGACTGCACAAGTCGATTGCAGCCACAACTAATTGCAGCTGTTGCAGTCGGATCACTCTACGGCTCTAAAGTTGGATACACACACAGGTTCTCTATCGCATGAACGCATAGAGAATGCTGTGGGAGACGAAGGTGTGGAATGCAGCAAAAGTCACTGGTTTGTGTGTGTGTGTGTGTGTGTGTGTGTGTGCGTGCCAAGAGAGCCTGGAATACACTGCTGTGTTTCTGGGGAAAGGTCACGTTAGCCATTGAAAGGGTCGGTGCGTACGCGGGATGTGTGTGTGTATGCACAACCTGACCCAACCCTGTTTCTCATGTCAAGTGTTTGTGAGAGAGCTTGTGTGTGTGTGAGAGAGCATGTGTGAGAGCATGTGGGCCTGTGTTGTGTGTATATTATGCTTCATATGAAGGCGCTGTTGCAGGACGAGAGTCAAGGTTCTGTGACCCCTTGTACACACACACACACACACATGCGTGCCGTTGTATCGCTCAAGACTCACCCCCCACTCCTCTGGGCACATCCAGGGCCGCCGAACATAATGGTCGTCCCTGTTACAGATCTGCTCTGCTGCAGGAATGTCGCAGATGTTGAAAATAGACCACAGGGGAAGCTCGACACCCGTGGAGCAGAGTACTCTTCCGAAGGGTTTCACGCAGAAAATGTGTTAGTTAAGGTGGTGGGGTTTGCCGTCAGACTGGGAGTGGGGGTGGGGGGGGGGGGTGCACTCTTTTAAAGGAGGACCAATTATGTTTATTTCCATGCAGGCTTTCAGACTGTTTTCCTGCAGCCTGATCTATAAACAGAGAGTGAATGGAGTTAAGCTTATTTTATAGTTTTGTATAATACTGTGGGAAACCCACCCCTGTTACCTCTGTTTCTTGCAGAGATACATTTATTCAAATAAATGTTTACCTTCACTATGTACTTTCACTATGATTCCATCGTTATCGTAAGGATCATGCAAGCAACACGTTGGCACCAGATGAGTTTTGCCCGTTCAAGTCCCGTGCCACCAACCTCCAGTGTGTTTTCTGCATGCTTGTTCAATAATAACGAACCCTTTGATGCGTGTGACCTCAGACCCAACGTGTTCAGCTGGGAGCAGGTGGTCCGCATGAGCCCCGTGGAGCGACTCGACCACGCCTTCACCGTCGCCAAAGACCAGCTGGCCGTGGACCGGCTCCTGGACCCAGAAGGTATCCGCTGAAATGTCTCCCGAGCACCTCGGGAACGTGGTTGTGCAGATTGTTTTTGGCGACGTTAAACAAGATCCTGGCGTGTTGACCGCTTCGAAACCTCGGTGCCACTTCATCACAACACTGGCCACGTTGTTTGAGTACATGCACACGCACCTATGTGTGTGTGTTTGTGTCTATTTGTGTGTGATGACGTGTGGTTTTCTCTGCTCTGTCATGACTTTGTATGTCACGAGAGTCAGGTGGAGTTTGACCCAGTCAATGTATTGGCTTAATTGATAGAACGGGCCTCAACCTGCCTGTGTCACACACACACACACACACACACACACACACACACACACACACACACACACACACACACACACACACACACACACACACACACACACACACACACACAGACACAGACACAGACACACACACACACACTAAAGAACACCCCTAACCCTCTACCATTAGGCCCCATATTTGATTATATTCGTAAATTTGCTTATTTTGTCATTTAACTTTTGTGGTATAATGGTGCTATTCTTGGCAAAAAAACGTAGACTTAAATTAGAATGATGGCTAGTCGACAGTCCTCCTCGAAGGGGACTTCCTTTCGAATGGGATTCTGGGTATAGAAGTTTGTCGTGCGGCCCTGAGGATGGCCCCTCTCTAACGGCCCCTCCGTCCTCTCTGTCCCAGACGTGGCGGTGCAGCTGCCCGACAAGAAGTCCATCATCATGTACGTGACGTCGCTGTTCGCCGTGCTGCCCCACGACGTCACCATGGAGGCCATCCGCGAGGTGGAGACCCTGCCCCGCCGCTACAAGAGCGAGGACGGCCCCCCCGCCGGCCTCAGCCCGCAGGTACACACACGCACAGAGGCACACAGTGGGTCTCATACACTCTTTAATCCCCTTTACATCTCTACCTCTTACCTAACTGCCTCACACACACACGTGGTATGTGAGGCAGTTTTACAAAACACACACCTTTAAAATAAATATGATTTGGTATTGTTCAGTTAATAAACCATTTTTTCATAATTATTCAGTATTTTCAGCCAAAATACTGAATAATTATGAAAAAAATGGTGTGGTTTTGTGAATCCCATGAAATGTTTTGAATGTATTGTTAATCTGTGTTGGCTACATTAACCCACTGTGGCTAAATCTTCCACTGTTTCCAGTTGGCCACTTTCTTGCTGTAATGCCTGTCTGTGTATAAAGTGGGGCTGGCACTCTGCTCAGCAACTGCGTGTTTATTGATCTGTTTATTACTGTTTGAATACGAGGTGGTCCACAAAAGTTCTTGATGACAATTTAGTGGTCCACGTAAGGTTAAAGGTTGAGACCCACTGTTGTAGAGCATACTGTTGCTTAATGTTGCAATAACCTTTTTATTTGTATTATAAACTTGCTTTCAACACCATATTTGTGTCCGGTCTTAACAAGGCTGTTGATGTTGTTGTTAAGGCCGTTTATAGCCGTGAAGATGACAAGTGTCATCTTGGGTGATAAACAGCAAAAGGCTCCTCCAACCAGTGATACATAAAACCCCATTTGGTCTGTGCTGTTCAAACCAGTCATGGTGCGAGTGTATTTTGACGAGTTCCTACTTAAAGTATGAGGAAATAAGGCAACGGAAGGTCAAATATGACTTGCTATACTTGTTACATTTTTTTATTAGATGTGTGGGTGTATGTGTGTGTGTGTGTTCTGGGTAAAATGAGTCATTCTCACCTTCCAAATGAGCCTGTAATATGAATGGCAGGCGACTGAGGAGTAGAAACCCCGGGATTCACTCTTCTGACATGCCCATGGGGCGCCCTTACACCCACACACTGTAACTGTAGCTGCAGCTGGAGTCAGCTTAAGGTTCAGTGGTTAAATACGGGCCAATGCAAACATTCCCGTTTTGCATACAACTGTACTCTCTGCACCTATTCAACTCCAATGCACAAATTTCGTGTTTGAATAGCCTGATACATTTGGGCATTATTCAATTCTTTCCAGGGATGTCATGATCTGTGAACCTGCTGCCACTTGTTGAAAACGTAGCTTTTGCACATCGGCCTGAGGATTATTAGCAGTAGAGCCCGATTTATCGGCGGGCCGATATTATCGGCCGATATTAGGCATTTTCCAAGCTATCGGTATCTGCATTTATAATGGCCGATTAATGAATGGTTTCATATATTCGCCATATATATCAGATTTTTAAATCACCAAATATTTGTATCGGTATCGGCCTTAAAAATCCTTTATCGGTCGGGCTCTACTTAGCAGGCTCCGCCAGATGTTAGCATACCCCCCTCAAACACACGTGCACCCGTGGAGAATAGCTAGTTCGAATACTCACTTTCCAGAGATGTTTCCATGGCGAGTGTCGGTATGTCCCCAAAACACCTCTACCGTTTTTTCTCTTTCTCAATCTCTTTTTCCTTCTCCTTTCTCTCCGTCTCTCTCCCTTTCCAAATGCCCGCTTGCAAATGCTTCACACGCCGTTTGGAAAGCCGATTGGAAAAAGTCTGTGTGAGACGGCGCTCTCTGATTGGTCCAACAAGGATTTGATTTTCCTGGCGCACTTCCTCTTCCCCCACTAGGAAGTGATGCGTAATGCTTGTGGTAGCGAGATGGAAATGGGGAGTGGAGGGAGGGGTGTGGTGGGCGCGGGGAGTGGATGGGATTCATGAAGGCTTTCTTTGTTGTTAACAACAGTAGGGCACGGTCCCCACGCGGGCAGATGGGCCTACTGCTGGGACGGTCACTTCTTCAAGTCATCGACAACCGGATCCACTTTTTTTCATACAGTAACCACAACCTTATCATAGAGGGATTCATACACTAGACACCTAGCGAATGCCTTATGGAATATGGAAACTGTCAGTTATATTAATACACATCTCAGCTAATAAACCCAGCCTTGGATAGAGTCTGTGCAGCCATGGTCTGACCCCCCGCCCTCACTGATATTATATAGTCTACCTCCTCAAACTCTGAAACACAGTAGTTTCTGTCAGCTGCACCGACGCCGTAATGTGAGCGGACGTGTAGACGGACGAATGGATGGCGATCATTCGCTGCTTGCTGCCGTTTGGCCTGCATGTGAAGAAGAGTTCATTTATACCAGACTTCTGGTACTTGTAGAACGTCGGAACGTTGTTTTGGAATGAACAATGTGGTTTGGTGCTCATCATGCTACGTTTTATTTATGTCTGTTTTGTGAGTGAGTGATGCTGCGATTCTGGTTTTACCAGCCATTTACCAGAATACCAAAACAGTTGATTGCTCGGTCTCAGTCGTTCTTGTCCAACCCTCCTCTAATCCTTCACATGACTCCCTTCTCCTGTTGATTCTCTCCTTCATACTGCCCTCTCCCCTTGCAGCAAACGCTCTTTGACAAAAGCCTGTACAAACATGTGGACGACTTATCTCAGAATGCCTTCAAATGTCAGGGGGTGTTTTCGACGGGTGATCACTTTCGTTCGGCTGCGCAGAAACAATGCGACCTATTCCCCAATCTGAGGATGATTTATTGTTTTTCTCCACCATATATCTGACCTTCTGAGGCGCCTGTCGTCAGTTTCTGAGTCTTCATATCCTCTTTATTTGACATTTCCAAAGCGCCTGGTGTCATCTTTGATTTTTCTCCTACAATAAGGTTCGGTATTGCTGCAGGAATCCCTTTGAAGGAAATGGCAGGCGTAAGACTAAGTACAACACAAAGGAGGTTAACAAATAAAATAAATGGCTGCATTATGGTTTCGTCAAGAATCAAGCCCCTCTCTTAGGCTGGCTCTGAGGGAGAGATGAACTCAATGTTTTCTCCGAGCCTTAATTAATGACAGCCCTCTAGTTGTACCCCAACCGCTCCCACTTCACTCAGCCTTTCCGAGCGACTCGGCCCCGGTATTGAGCGCGGCCCGTTCCTTCCTGAGTAGCCTGATGGGGAAAGATCATATCGTCCCTCCAGCCCCCGCTCTACCACTATCACCCTACCATTTATCCTACCGTACGGGGACGAGCCGACAGCTCATTGCTCTGCGCCATGGGTCTCAAACTCAACTTACCTGGGGGCCGCTGGAGGTAGAGTCTGGGTCAGGCTGGGCCGCATCAAGTATTCAACTAAAAAAAAAGAAGCACAACTGACCCAATCTAAGTTAAGGATCAGGCTATAATTAGATCACGTTGGCCATGTAATCGCTGACAACAAGGGACATTTCATAGCGTTTGGTGGAATCCGGTACATTTTAGCGTCCTTTGGCTTTGGACGGGACTCAGGACACGCAACTCAAAATTGGGACTGTCCCGGCAAAACCGGGACATCTGGTCCCCTTATCACAAGCCACTCAGCAAAAATGTGTGTTTGACAACAACGCGCGGGCTGCACTAACACTAAACTTTGATGTCATGTAGGGGGCCACAAAATATCGTCCCGCAGGCCTCAATTAGCCCCCAGGCCGCGAGTTTGAGACCCCTGCTCTACGCTGAAGGCTCGAGTCCGCTCCCTTTCCCCGTCCCTCTCCTCCTCCTTGATAAAGACCCTCCCCCCCCTCCCCCACCTCCCACCTGGATGCGGAGAGCTTGTCAGCACCTCCCTGCCGCACTCCTCTCAATTACCCCGCCGGTGTAGTGACAGCTCAGCCCGAGAGCCTTTCTTCACTCGCAATCTCTTGAGATTAAAGGTTACCCAAAAGTAAGAAGCGGGTGTATTGGACAGGGCTTCTGTTTAGCTGGCTGTCGTTTCGCCCAGTCAACCCTTCAAGGGGTTTGTGTTTCCCCCAGCGGACGGTCTAATTGCCTCATCCGAAGTGAATGGGTATTGCAAGCATTGCGGAAAAAACCTAGACGTCTGTTCCAAAGCAGCATTTACTTAGCGCGTGTCTTGTTCCGTCGAGCAGTGCAGTGCCCTACACAGCCCCCGTCACAAGCCTCACCCCAACCGTTGATATTTTTATATTTTGCGCTATCCCTGGAATGTAGGCAGACCTGGCGTGCTGGCCGCGGGGGCCCGCCTCCCAGTGTCCAAAGACCTGCTGCTGGATGTATTCCTCCCCAGGGCCGGGCAGGGCCGTCCCTGGTGCCTCGCCAACCCAACAGACCAGACTGCTGCTGCTCCCAGATGGCTCACTGCTATTTAAAAGAAGCACTTGTTGTTTGGCTGACACTGGAGATGTAGATCAAAATGCATGGGGAGGTCTTGGGTCTGGTTTGTGTTGCGACATGCCTCCTGTGTAGTCCGTAGACTCACTGTGTCTATGGACTCAGGTCACCTATTGCTCAGAAGTGTGTGTGTGTGTGTGTGTGTGTGTGTGTCACTTCGTTTCTATCCCTCTGTCTATATAATAGCTTATCAAGTGTGTGTGTGTGAGTCTGTGTTTTTTATTGTGTGTGTATGAGAGGTTGAGTGATGTCACACTCAACCTCTATTACACACTCAACACTCAACTCACACTCAACACACTCAACTCACTATTTGATCGCTCAAATAGTGATGAGCGATCAAGTTCTTCTAATTTAGTTGTTTTCTGTCCTGCTTGTGGACCAAGCTTCAGTTGTTCATTTTGGTCGTCCATTTCCTCAAGCCAATTCATATCCAGTCACTTCAGCTCACCAAAACACTGCCGACTTTCAAATGGATACAACTCCCAACTGCACCCCACTTACTACCCTCTAGGAACACCGCCGCTATGTCTGCAAAGTTCCACCAGTAACACCACAACAAAAACAACAACAACAACAACCTTATTCCGTTGTTCTCCCAGGGCCTGGGCTGGGCTCCGACGGAGCAGGCCGGGGGTGGCCCCGGCCTCTCGATGGAGTACGGCGGCGAGGAGGTGGAGGTGGAGGAGACGCTGGAGGAGGACGAGGAGGACGAGGAAGAAGAGGAGGAGGAGGGGATCCTGCAGGAGGTGGACCTGGACAGCTACCAGGCCACGCTGGAGGAGGTGCTGACCTGGCTGCTGTCGGCCGAGGACACGCTGCACATGCAGGACGAGGTGTCGGACGACGTGGAGGAGGTCAAGGACCAGTTCCACACGCACGAGGTGAGGAGGAGGAGGAGGAGGAGGAGGAGGAGACACGTAGGCTCAGTCCTGATCGTAGCTACCCGGGTTCAAATACTTCCCCTGGTCCTTTGCTCCCATACCTTCCTCTCATCTCATTCTATAATAAAGCATAAAAATGCAAAAAGAAATCCAAAATTATATGGATAACGGTGAAATGTAGTTTAGGAACTATGCCTACCAGTAATCTCGTGTTGTGCAGGAGCGGTGAGTGAGATGGAAGGCAGCGTTGTGCCGTAGATAGGAGGCCCTGGATCGTGTCCTATGGAACATGATCCCAACGCACGGGGAATGCCTGGAATTCAGTTTGGAACAGCAGAGCGAGGCATTATGCAGTGCGCCAGCCCACTGCTTAGTTTCCTTGATAAGGGCTGGAGAAGGAGGGCTTGTTGCACGGCCTGGTATTCTCTCACTCACTCACTCACTCACTCACACACACACACACACACGCACACGCACACGCACAGTGAGAGAGAGAGAGAATTCCCTGGGCTTAAATTCCCTTTGGAGTTTAATATTTGGAATCCAGGCCAAAGGAAAGAAGTTGAGAGCAGTGAAAGCGGCGAGGCCCAAAGCCTCTTTTTATTTTTAAAAAGCCTGGCTTTTCCAGGGGACAAAAAGCCCACCTTCACTGCGGCCTGTTTGATTGGTGTTGTTACCTCTGCCCACTAAGCCGGCCGCCTTGTCCCTAAAGCCACAAGGCTAAAGTGTTGAAGCCTAATGTGTCAAGAGCACTCGGAGAAGACAAACGGGTCGATTGAGTGACACTCATGGGCATGGCTTTATATTTATATACCAAACCCCTAGACAGCGACCCCCTTTCTTTTAGAGGGGTGGGGGGTTACAAACACCCTAGATCTCCCCCTTCTTGCCTTCCTGTTGTGTGCAATCACTTTCAATTGGCCACTTGACATAATAAGGTGCTAGCACCGCGAGCTATGGAGGCAGATGTTGTGTTGAAGCTGAGACACACACACACACACACACACACACACACACACACACACACACACACACACACACACACACACACACACACACACACACACACACACACACGTCGTGAATGGGCTGTGTGTTATAAGAAATCAGGTTATGTCTGCTTTAAGGACAATTTGGGGATTATTCCGAAAGGACCGTATTTTCGGATCATTCTGGGTCTAAGGGACTAATGCACACACACACTTTATTGAAATCTGTTGGTATTGAGCAAGAACACTGCACCCTCAATCCACCAAAACATGCTGCAGTGTTATGTTTTGGAGCAATTACCCCCCGCTAGTGTACCCCCTCGAAAACTGCTTGTTTTTCTAACACATTTTCTGGGATCCTTTCCATAATGACAGAACACAATATGAGCCTGTCAGTGGCAAAAACAAACACTTCAAGACCAAGTACATTCACGTCCCGTAATTGCCACAAAGAATTATATTGCAGCTGTTTTCTGCCGGATTACGCCTGCAGCGTTCTCCCCCAATACTGGACCAATTTGAAAACTCTGCAGTCAACCAAAAGAATTCGGAAAACAGGGCCCGGTGTTGACAAATCCCGAACTTCTGCCTCAAGCACAGGAAAGATGGGTCCACATGGGACACATGTTGAGGCTTCGCCACTGACTCAAGGGTATCAACGACAGAGCAGAACCACCACGCAGCGAATCACAACACAACGTGAACCCACAGTTCATGAGTCAAAAAGTTTGGTAACATATCCGATGTATACCGCTGGTTCCTATTTTGCACCTCAACGTTTCCCCGGTGCCCCCCCCTGCCAGGCCTTCATGATGGAGCTGACGGCGCACCAGAGCAGCGTGGGTAATGTGCTTCAGGCGGGCAACCAGCTGATCGCCCAGGGCAACCTGGCGGTGGAGGAGGAGGACGAGATCAGGGAGCAGATGACCCTGCTGAACTCCCGCTGGGAGAGCCTCCGCGTGGCTAGCATGGACCGGCAGGCCAGGTGGACGCACACGCACGCACACACACACGAACACACGTGCCCGTACACGTAAACAGGCGCACGTGCACAGGCACTCATTCACAAACACATGTCAAAACATGAACTCTGTCACGCAGACATACACAGACACGCACGTACGCACTCACGCACATGCACATTCTCACACATGCACACTCGCTCACAAACAAACACACACGCACGCACGCACGCACGCACGCACGCACGCAAACATGCACACAGGCTCACAAAGATGGACAAAGAAACACATAAACATGCTAACGTGCACATTTACACAAATAAACACATGCGCACGCACACACAATCAAGCACATGGAGAAGAACACGCAAACACAAACTCGCATGCAAAAATTGCAAACGCACATGGACGTACATACACACACATTTACACACTAACACACATGCGCAGACACACACACACACACACACACACATAAGATAGCGCACACACACACAGGCGCACACACACCGCCAGCAGCATCATTCCCTTTCCTGCTGTGTCTACGATGCTTTGAGATTTATGAGGCAATCCTCAAAATACTCCAGGGAATGTGCGCTCCATGAAAATGCCACATATTTAACTAAGCTTTTATTAGACATTCCAGTAATTACCCGGTCTGGAACGCAATCTATTGTAGAAGTTTACAATGTTCCACACACACACTCACACCCACTCACACTCAAAATCACACACACACACACGCGCACACACACACGCATACCAAAATACACACACACAAACCAAAATACACTTACACACACACACTAAAATACACACCGGATTATGGGTCTCATTCATACGATCCACATGACAATTTGCTCAGCATGACTTACTGTGCCTGTGGGTGCCCTTTTGGGTGGTTGTGTTGTGGGTTGTGTGCTTGCCTTGACTTGTCCATCACGGTGCTTTGGCTGCATTGTTGCCCAGAGTTATTTGCTACGAGGTAAATATTGTGTACAGCATGCACAGCTACTGTTGACACGATGTCATGAATTACCTTCAACAAATAGAGAGAAATGAATGAGTGCTTTGACACTTTGTAACCTCTTTTAACTTGTGCTACAAATGTCATGCTACCTTTCTAATGTACTGACTCTGTTCCTCTCCATCTCTCTACCAACCTCTGTCTCTGTCTCCCTATCCCAGACTTCACGAGGTCCTGATGGATCTGCAGCAGCAGCAGTTGCAGCAGCTCTCTGATTGGCTGACGCAGACGGAGGACCGCATCAAGAAGATGGAGTCGGAGCCGGTGGCGGGTGACGTGGACGACTACAAGGAGCAGATAGAGCTGCATAAAGTAAGGCCACCACTACCTGGCTGGTCCGGCTTGTCAGGCTGTTGTTGATGGGTTAAATTTGCCTTAGAAACTGTACATGAAAGAGGCTGAATCAGTTCGGAAAGGCCTAAAGTATTACACATTGATGAATGAAAAGGATGAATCGTTCCTTGGCCTTCATGTACAGACTTCCACTGAATCAGCAGGAGGCTCCCTGTGACCGGATAACCAGCTTTTTGTGTGGATTCCCTTTCCGGCCAGGAGCTGCAGAATGACCTGGAGGCGGAGCAGGTGAAGGTCAACTCTCTGACTCACATGGTTGTGGTGGTGGATGAGAACAGTGGCGAGAGCGCCACCGCTGCCCTGGAGGAGCAACTACAAGTACGATGATTTTCATTTTCCTTTGTATTCCAAGACCCTTAATATCAACCACATTATAGCCAATTAAATAGCCTACTTATAAATTAAAGGTCAAATAAGTTAAAGAAAATGAATGAACTAGACTTAACCTAACTTTTATACTTTTTTATTTGATTATTTCTTTAGGTTTATAAATGTTTTGGTTTACAGTCTCAAAGTGTAACATTTCAACTACTCTATTTTAGCTTACAATTACTTTGACGTATCTGGTCAATGCTTATAGATATGGTTTTCAATAATGTTACCAATATAAACATATCTTAACACAAAGTAAGACATACATTATTTTCTAGCGAGCCTGTACCCCTCTCCAAGAATCATACAACCGTCACCTCCAAACCCTTCTCACTCTCGCCACCCAGCCAGCTCAGCTAGGCTAGTTGGCGTCACAAAGTTGCACAGCCAGTTAGGCTGTAATTAACCCTTAATTAGCCAATGCAGTAATAAGCACCCCCCTAAGGGTGAACCTCCTAAAGGGTTAACCGTAACCCTATTAAATAATTTATAACCTAATTCCCTTGTGACTGGTCAGTATGAACTCCAACCCCAAAGTTAACACCATCAGACAAGATGAACGCAACCAGCTCACTATCACTGGACCATTAGTTCACTATGAGTTCGTGCTAACTACTGCATGAACGTCTGTTAATAAATGGTTAATTAGAGTACCCACACCCTACCTGTGGCCCTGACCTGCTGTGTTTCTGTGGTCAGACCCTCGGGGAGCGCTGGGCGGCCGTGTGCCGCTGGACCGAGGAGCGCTGGCACAAGCTGCAAGAGGTACTTCTGGTGTGGCAGCAGCTCCTGGAAGACCAGGTACACGCACACACACATGCGCACACACACATGCGCACACGCACGCAAACTCACGCACTCCCTTTTAATTTCTCTATGATGATGGATTAATCCTATCCAACTATTGCACTTTCATTATTATAAAAAAAATGCTATAGCATTATCATCCTCCTTAAAGGCAGCACTCGAGTCCTCGTCCGCATGCATGGAGCAAGGTGATGGAGCCACCTAACGTGCATTCAATCAAAATCTTGGACGACAGCTCAGCTTTTGAACATCTTTAATCTTTCCCTCTCACTGATTGAATGCCGTTCAAACTCGATGGCGGTCGACATCCATTCCACTCTTTTGTAATTTAATGGACTTTGTACTTTGAAAGAAGTCAGCCTCATAAAAGTGAACTTCTAACTTTCCATTCACTGGTGATGATGTTCATGACGGATGGGACTGCTCGTGTTTTGATGATCTCCCCTCTCTCTTCTCTCAGAGCTTCTTCAGCGCATGGCTGACGGAAAAAGAGCAAGCATTGGGTGATGTCCAGACCAGCAGCTTCAAGGACCACAGTGAGATGAACGCCAACGTGAGGAGGCTAGCGGTAAGGAGCTATTGACGTTGAATGGTATACACCAAAGGAAATACACGTATAGTTTATGATACAAGACAAGACATCCCTTCTTAGTGCTTCTTACAGCGTTGGCTTGCTTTTTAAAAGGTCAAGCTCTAGCGAATTACATTTAACAATCAGATATATCAGATATATCATCTGTTAAACTTGAATAAAACAACGTTTGAAAATTAACCATTGACTCATACCTCTACTTAGAAGTTTTGTAAGGTTTACCTAACTATTAATCTGGAAAAAGACACCTTTACAATCAGTTCAAAAATTTGTAGATACATGGCATTTCACAAATAATGCTTTTTTTCATTCCATCTTGTTATTTATTGTCGTGGGGTACCATCGACGTTTTGTGTTGATTTGTGGTTACTAAATATATATACATAAGCAGCGCTGACCACTTTTTCTCTCCCCTGTTTCCCAAAGCCCACGACCTTCTTCCAGTATAAACTGGCACTCTTTTATCATCCGTGTATGTATCTCTGGTTTGCCGTTTGCGTTTCAGTTGAAGCGTCTTCATGACGGTCCACCTCAAGTCAAAGGACCGGAACCAGTGGTGTAGAGGGAACCCACCCCACCCTAGTCTTGAGTGTTGAGCCCTGTGTCGTACCCCTTGTGCTCCAGAGCCTGAAGGAGGACATGGAGCTGAAGCGGCAGACCCTGGACCAGCTGTCTGAGGCCGGGCAGGACGTGGAGTCGCTGCTGCGGAGCCCCGCCGCCGGGGCCACCATCCAGGGGACCACCGAAGACCTGACCCTGAGATGGGACAGCCTGGTCCAGACGCTGGAGCAGACGCTGGAGGACTGCTCCTTCCAGGTGTGTGTGTGTGTGTGTGTGTGTGTGTGTGTGTGTGTGTGTGTGTGTGTGTGTGTGTGTGTGTGTGTGTGTGTGTGTGTGTGTGTGTGTGTGTGTGTGTGTGTGTGTGTGTGTGTGTGTGTGTGTGTGTGTGTGTGTGTGAATGGAACAGCAATTTTGGATCCAGCCGTCCCAATCATTTTTCTTGGAATCACGCCTTTTTTCCCCTATTCTACTGAAAAGCCTCATTTGCGATTGGATGAAACTTTCAGAAGGGGTTTTCTAGTTCTCTACTCCACACAGGTGGTAGTTGAAAGTTGTTCTGAGTGGGAGGGGCGTGACTGATCAGAGTGACTGATGCTGTGACTGATGCTGTTAAATGTTTATTATTTGGGTTAGGGTTAGTCTTTAACTCCACTCCACCTAGGTGAGTTATTTTGGGCACCTCTGAACGTAGGTCACAGGGGTGGTGGTTTTAAATCCGGTTTATTGTTAGTCATGTTAATGAACATGGCAAGGGTGCTCTGCTGCCATCCGGGGAGCTCCCTGACCGCGTGTGCTGACGGCTGGTTGAACCTGTTGCACACTGATTACTCAATTTGCAACAGGTGTGCAGTCTCACCCAGCCCCAGAGTCCAATCAGACTCTGCCGGATGAGGCTGATTAAACCAGCCATCATCCACACACACACACACACACAATAATGTATTTAAAAAAGATTCATCTATAGTTACGTATGTAACTACGGTTCTATGAAGTCCGGATGGAGTAGGAATGAAATAGAACACCATTATCACAGCTGATTTTATCGCGGTAGATATTAATATTGATTTATGCTCCAACCCTGGTTATACGTGATGTCTTCATCATGCACTGACCTGCTTGATTCTTGGTTAATCTTGGTGCGTTTTGTTATGTCCTGTTTTCTCACACCCCTTCCCTAGGTAATGGAGGCCGTGGCCAGCTCCGGGGGGACTGAGGTGGAAGGACAGAACGTTGTGGATACGGTTGCCATGGCTGCAGCATCATCATCATCATCATCATCCTCGTTTGTCGACCAGGACTCAGCCCAGCCCGCTAAGAAAAGAATGATGGAGACCGATGTGGAAGACAGACTGGAGTAAGAAACGCACGCTCACATGCTCCACACCACACCACACAGACACACAGACATGCACACACAGACCCACACACAGACGCACACACAGACACACACAGACAGACAAGAGTTTCAAACCAGCTGTCCACAAAGCAAAAAGCAAGTAAGACACAAGTTTAGGTATTAGGTTACGTAAGGGATATTGTATAAACACCGGTCACTATCGGGAATGTAAGCCCAGACAGGGCGAACCGTCTTGCTTCGCCCTGAAGGGGATTCATTTAGAAAAATTACCAGCGTTCTATACATAACCCCGCTTATTTCATGGCTACTTGCCAAAACGAAAAAGATATCTTCACACTTTTTACAATCTATTTTGTACCATTCATAGTGTTGCTCAGTAGAGAAATAGTTAGCCAAAGACGTTGAACGCTTCAGCTCAGCTGACGACGGTTGGCAACAGAATACCCTGGGGTTGATAAGTTACCAGACTACTTGTGAGGTACTACGTAAGGCGTGAATCAGAGGCAAAAAATCCACTTTCTTTGACGGCGGTCAATTATGCTTAGCAATGGTCAATTATGCAAAAATAATTGAAACGTTCGGAAGGCCCATTCAAATTAATGGAGCATTCTACAGCATTAAGCCCGGTAATGTATGGATAATTGGGTTTTGGCTTAGGGATGGTTAATGCTACAATGTATAACAAATTGACTGTACTTAATCAACTAATGACCATGATATTTCACCGGAGATGAAGGAAATATGCTAAGTCGAATTACTGGCTTCGCCAACAACAAAGCTGCACTCAGCATGTTCCCCTTTGAAATTTCTGTTCCGGTCCAGAATGTTTGTTTTTGTTTTTGTTTTGCCCTGCGTGTTATTATTAGTACCCCGAGTTGCCAGACATGAACAAATTGGAACTCAAACTCGGCGTGTTGCAGTCATCGAACAAACTGGGTCACCCGAGAGTCTGCTCGATTCTACCCAGCTTAAAAGCATCGCCCTCGTCCGCCGCGCTGAGACACGGGTTCATCTTTGAGTCGCATGTGAAAGGTTTTCACGTCACCTGGTTTACATTTTGCAAAGAATAAATAAATTGCAAACGTATTGATTCTACACGGCTTGTCATCGCAAGATAAAATAATTTCACACCTCTCCAAATATATTGATGTGCAGGACTCGTCGTTCAGTGTCCTCAACCCGGACACACACGTGGGCTCCTAGCCCGGGGAGGAGGGGGCGGGCAGAGAGAACTCTTCCTGTACTCTGAATTTGGACATAAATACCTCTTTTAAATGCTCTGTGTCAATGTTACATGTTGTAGCTTTTACATTTGGGAATTAGGTTAGAGATGGTTAAGGTTAGGTATTAGGTAGGGATGGTATAGTTTAGCCATTAGGTTAGAGCTGGTTAAGCTCTAGCCAGCTCTAAACAGCTGGGGTTAGAGCTGGGGTTACCTTACCTAAGGTTTAAGGTAAGGAAGGTTTTGGTTTAGACATTAGGTTACAGATGGAAAAGTTAAGGTATTAGGTTAGAGATGGCTGGGTGTTGTCATTAGGTGAGAGATGTTTAATTTGGGTATGCTGTAATGTAGGTAGCTAAATAAATAATTAAGATGAAAGTAAATAATCTGTAAATTAAGTAATTAGGTTAGCTACATGTTATGTCTGGTCTTGTTCTCATTCATTATTCATGACTTGCACACACACTCACTCACACACTCATTCACTCACACACACCTCATCCGCTGTCTGAGCACCGAGACAACCTGCTTACGATGTACCCTTCTGTCCCACCCCGTCGCTGTCCCCGGTAGGCTGGAAGGTAACCTGTCTGCTCTGCTGAGCTGGATGACAACGTGGACCTCCTCCGCCCAGACGCTGGGGTGTGTGCACACCAGTGCGCCGGGCGACCCCGCAGAGCTGCACGGCGACATGAAGGTACAGCCACCGCCCGGGTTAAACAGGGAGCTCTCATTTAAAAGTAATGCAAGCAAAATGTTTAAGAAAGAGATATATTGCATGTGGGGCTCAACGTTATCATGAGATGGAATAATACTGTTAGTAACTCTAAAGTATTGTGTTCGACGTTAGTCTCTGTTGTCTAATCAACAGTCTCTGGAGCTGCAGTTGGCCTCCAAGGAGGCTCTGATTGGCCAAGTGACTCATGAGGGGCGGCGCCTGGTAGACCAGCTGGAAAGAGGTAGGACGCCAAAGAGAGATTCCTTTTTTCTTCCTTTTGGTGCCCGACTGCCATTTAAGGAGTCCGATGGAGTCTTGGCCCTCCAGGGAGAGCGAGATGATTACAGACCTGGTCCATGCAGACGCTTAGCTGTTCCTGCTAGATATTGACAGTTGGCCATTATCCATCTTCCACTCCACTATTAATTGACTTTGTCTTGTGAAGATATATATATAATTTTTTACTGCTTTTCCATTGCTGCTGATTTTTTAATAAGCCAGCCCATTATTACTGGCATTCAATTGTGTTTGCTAATAAACTTGACATGTGCGCGTGTGCGCAGGCGCGTGTGCGCGCAGGCGCATGTGTGCGCGCGTGTGTGCGCAGGCGCGTGTGCGCGCAGGCGCATGTGTGTGCGCGCGTGTGCGTGCGTGTGCGTGCGTGTGTGTGTGTGTGCGTGCACGTGCATGCACATGTGCAGGTAAGGTGGTAAAAGCTGACAAGCAGCAAGGTTGCTGACATCACATGACTGCCCTGTGAAATAAAGCAGCTCTTGAGGTGTTATGTGTTTACTCTGTTGGGGAGGCAGCCAAGGCTGGAGGGACAGTACTGTTCCATCTTGCTCAAACACTCTTGTTGTACTTGGTGTATTGGTAGCTTTTTGTTTACATTCATACCATGAGGTTCTGGGGGCTGGACTATATTTAAGTGGATTTGAAATTTAGAGAAATAAACGTTTAGTAGAACGATGAGCATTATTGAATTAGTGAGTGAAGTGGTTATATCCGTCCTTGTTTTCATCCTGTCCGTCATTCTCTCCGTGGGGTCATTCCACCGAGTTTCAAAAGCGCTGTGTGTTGCCATGGTGCCCATGAAAACAACAACAAAGCAGTGGCAGCCATTAATGGCCTCCGACCGCTTTCAGGCTCCCTCGAGCGTGCGAACACGCAACAATTATCAGTTCAAACGCATAAACAGAAAAATCACAGCACTATTCTAAAAAGTTTCTGTGTGTCCGTCTCACTTGTCCCTCTCTGTCCACCACAGAGGGCGCGAGCGCCGACTCCCTGCGCTCGGACGTGGACCTGCTCCAGGCCCAGCGGGACGCCTGCTCCCGGGAGCTCCAGGCGGCCAGGGAGCGGGTGCGGGTCCAGAGCAGGCTGGGGGAGCTGGGGGAGGCCCTGGCGCTGGTGGACGGGGCCCTGGGGGAGCAGGACGGCTGGCTGAGGACCACAGGGGCCGCCGGCCGGGAGCCCCCCGATCAGGAAGGGCTCAATCTTCTCCACGAAGAGTGTCAGGTCAGTCCTCCGGACGGGGCTCTGGCACTAAATTACAATTGCACACGTAAGGATAAAAATAAGTAAGAGTCCCAATTGCTGTTTTTACTCCCCTCACCTCCATCACTGTCTCCCTCAGTCCCGATTGGGACAGGTCGGCGAGCTCGGCGCGCGATTGGAGCAGCTGTCTGCAGAGGCGGGCTCTCTGGGGGCCACGCCCGCACTCAGAGACACATCGGTGGTGGTGTCGGCCCACCACTCCTCCACCCTCCAGCAGCTACGCCGCAGAGAGCAGGACCTGGACCAAGGTAGCGGCCAGAAAAACATCTTCAACGCATAAAACCTTGCACACCCCCTTCTGCGTGCTAGAGGTGCATAAAAGCCCAGATGAACCACCTGGTTTTAACACGGAGCAGAAAGCCCTCCGAGCAATCTCGAGTGGTTTATTGTTGAGATCCACCGATTCCAATTCGTAAGCGTGGAGTCGTTGGAAATTGACAGCAGAGTTTATCTGGAGCCTTTGGCGAGCGGCGGGTAATGGATGGTGCCCTTATATGGCTCCTACAACCTCATGTAAACAAACCGTGTGTGTTTTAAGTTCAGGATCCTGTCTCAGTGCCAGTGCTGTCTCGTGGAACTAATACTGAGGGGAAGAAGTTCAGGGGAAAACAAGCTGTCATTGTTTTTTCTCTTGTGGAATATATATGCCTGTTCCTGTCTTACAAAAATCTCCCTTTTTGTAAAGGGAGATCTGAGAAGTGTGTGTGTGTGTGTGTGTGTGTGTGTGTGTGTGTGTGTGTGTGTGTGTGTGTGTGTGTGTGTGTGTGTGTGTGTGTGTGTGTGTGTGTGTGTGTGTGTGTGTGTGTGTGTGTGTGTGTGTGTGTGTGTGTGTCTTTTTCTTTTTTATAACTAAGGGTTTAATGAGGAACCGGGAACCCTATTTTGTCGGTGCTCAAGTCTTTGGCTCTGGCTCTCACTCAACAAAGCAGAATATGTAACGATCATATCGCCTGACAAAAGAAAGAACATAAAAATTGAAAAATACACACAAACGGAGGTCTAGTAGCAGAAAGGCACTATTATTCATAAATAATCCAATGAATAGGACCTTATTCAGCTTGGCCAAGGGTGGAGGCCTTCTGACTTTAAAGACTTGGAGCTGGAGAAGTGGGGTCTGCCCACCAATGTGTTTTGCTTTAGCCGGGTGTTTGAAAGCTGCTGAAATGGATGGGCCAGCGCTGGTTATAAGAACTTATCTATGGCCCTCTTAGATGAGACAGGACTTGTCAAACAGGCCAAATATATGCTCTCTCTCCCTCTCACACACACACACACACACCGAAATGCTCATAGACACACACACACACGCGGTGCCCTGTGCTCAGAGGGAATTCCAGAGCACAGTACTGCCCCCTGCTGGCAGCCTCGACTGCTAAACAAAATATCGTCCTCTTACTAATTAAGCGTGCTCTACACCTCACTCAACCCCCCCCCCCCCCCAACCTCCCCTTACCCCCCCCCCCCCCTGGCAGGGCTCCAAGCTCTGCTCAGACAGGCGGAGGAGGACCCCGTGGAGGCCCTGGAAGAGCGACTGGGCACGCTCAAAGACGGCGTCACCGACATCCCCACCACTCAGAGCGCGGTGGAGCGGGCGCAGGTGAGTGATGCATTGTGGGGGATGATGCTGCTGGGGCGTGTCAAAAGCCTGCCCCTGTTCCTCTGGAATACATGTGGTACTGCAGTGCATTCTGGGATGTGATGAGAAGCGCTTGTCTTGACTGTTTTCACACGAGTCCCCCTGTGTTCCGGTTAGCCCGTAGACATCTGAGCTGGGACAAAGGTTTCCATTGCAGCCACTTTCCGGGACGCAAGCATCTGAGTGTGTGTCTGTGTGTGTGTGTGTGTGTGTGTGATCGTCTGTGTGTGTGTGTGTGTGTGTGTGGGTGGACAGGTTGTGCATACTTGTGTATGCTTTTTCACAGAACACAATGGGCCCTATTCTCACAGTAACTTCCCCCTAGCAGTGTATCCAACCACAGAGTAGGAGGAATCATCTGTGTGTGTGTGTGTGTGTGTGTGTGTAAGTCGGTATGTGAGTGTATGCGGGGCACGCGTGTGTGTGTATGGGCAATGCGTGCGTTTGCACACACTTGTGCCTCCTCCAGTGGAATGTGGGTCGATCCCGGGCCTTGTTATCTTGGCCGATAGGGCCCGGTGCCGGAGGGGTGGAGGCGTGGGGGCGTGGGGGGGGGCCTTTGGCACAGTAGGGGCTTGGCACATTCTGGGCACGGTGCCTACAGGCCTTGTGGCAGAGCCCACCGCATGGCTCCTCTCCCTCCCTTCCTGGAGATGCAGCCAGCCAGGCAGGCAGGCAGGCAGTCAGTCAGCAACACGTCTACACAACAAGAGCAGAGCTCCATGCTGGCTGCAGCATCAGTACGCCGTGACTCGTTCACAGCGTTTGGCTCGAGGGCACCTTCATTGGATGACTGTGTTGCCTGCAAGTTTTGAGAACATGTTGTTTATGCCGGGTCAAATGCATGAAATGTGTTGCTTTTTTTTGTAATCCATTTTACAATCGATTCCGAACAATAGTTGGATTGCAACTCCTGTACTGAAATGTGAACAAGAGAAAAATACGGTTTAAAGTATCAAAGGGCACAAGTGCCCCTGCAGTTGAAACATATTGTTGAACCATTGCAGGTGCTGTGTTTAGAGATAGAGCAAACCCAAAAGGCCTCGGATCCAGCTGTGGCCCAGCGATGGAGTCAGCTGTCCTCCAGGGCCAGGGATGAGCTGAGCACGCTGCAGTGCATCCTGGGAAGTTTGAAGGACAATCAGGTAAAGGAACTACCCCCTTCCCCCTCCAAAAGTGTCTGAGTTGCCTTGTAATGAAAAGTTTCTTTCCAACTTTACCTTGATGCTATGCTCTACTTGATGAAACTATCAATATGTGATGCTGATGGATGTCTTTTGAAGGTGCGCATGGTGGAGGTGGAGCGATGGCTGGACGCTGTACAGGAACTGATGTCACAGGACGCCACAAAGCAGGGCGAGGCGGAGAGGCTACAGGAAGAGCTGAACCAATGCAAGGTCAGAGGAGGATAGAAGTATTTGTTTACAAAATATTTAGAGTGGAATGAAGAGCTTCCCTGTTGGCCTTTGTGTGCATTACCTTATTTGGATGAATGTGTTGGGTTGTCCTCTCTCTCTGGCCTCCAGGAGTATGTGAATGAGATGGAGTCAGTGGAGAGTTCGTTGAAGCAGATGAGAGAGAATGTGTGCGCGGTGCAAGGGGCGGCAGTACCTGGTCTGACCAGCTGGGGGCAGGACAGTCTGGACCAGTGTCAGGCCAGGTGGGACGTGTTCAGCAAACAGGTGAGGAGAGGGGCAGGATTTCTGCACTTCAGTCAAACTCTTGTATATTCTTTGGTACATTTTTATGTGCATGCATGAAGTGCAACAATGTTTTCTTCACAACCATTCACGATATTTCGACTGTTTTCAGTGTCTGGATTCCCTAATGAATGATATTCCCTGTGTACTGTAGTGTTTTCTACTGCTTTATAATTCAATCCTTTTAAAAGCGAGATAACGAGTTTAGATAGTCAATGTCGTTCGGGGTAAACAAAGACACTGGCAAGCCATACGCGGTGCGAAACGAACCCTGTAACAAGTCCAGTCCATTTTATTTGAAAACCCTCTCATCAGTCTCAAAGGGCTTCACAGGCCCTCATGGGACGAAGCTCCTGAGTTGACGTCTCCTCCTCTACCTCCTCCTTCTCCTCCTTCTCCCTCCCTACAGCTGCTGAGCCAACAGGAGCGCGTGGCGGAGCGGCAGGAGAGGCAGGTGAACTTGAGCAAGGACCTGGCGGAGATGCAGGAGTGGATGGGCCAGGTGGACGAGGAGTTCCTCATGCGGGACTTTGAGTACAAGAACCCGGAGGAGCTGGAGGCGGCGCTGGACGAGATGAAGGTCTGAGGGCTAGCGGGGCATCTAACGCATGCTGGTTCTGTTTTTCTTGAGGAGGAGGAGGAGGAGGATGATGATGAAATTGCATGAAATCTTTTAGATTTTGTATAGTCGCTCTGAACTCAGTCCAGATGCTGTTTATTAGAAGCTTGATGGTGCAACCCTTGTACTTTTTTGTGGTTTGTTCCCTCGCTCAGTTGTAGGGATTAGGGGTAGAAGTGGTTTTAAATGGCCGTGAAGGCCTACGTTCAAATGCTCAATGTCAGGTTACCACACTACTGATGTATGAGCTGACCCCCCTGTTGTGTAGGGGGAATATTCTGTTGGGCAAAAACGTTTGGCTCAAAATAAATAAAAAATATCGTCATGAATTATTGCACTCAGTCAGCCTTTGGTTGCTCAAGCAATCGTTAAAGTCCGGCAAATGTGTGGATGCAGGCGCTGAGAATTCATCACTCCCTCTTTCCATGTCTGGGATTCACAGGGCTTATTGCAGAACAAACAGTGCAATAAACCCCTTTTAGAGCGTAATACAGCAGAACACCCAGCGGGGGTTTGAGGTGACCTCTCTCCTGCTCTGTGTCGGTAACAGAGGGCTAAAGAGGACGTGCTACAGAAGGAGGTGAGGGTGAAGATCCTGAAGGACAACATCAACGCCTTGGTGAGCAGGACGTCGCCCCCTGCTGGTGGAGGCGGACAGGCGCTCACCTCAGAGCTGGACGGCGTGCTGGCCAACTACCACAAGCTCTGTGACCGCTTCAAGAGCAAGAGCCATACATTGGAGGTAACCATAGATGTGTATGTTTGTGTTTGAAAAGGACCACCAATTATTTTTTATAATTATGATAAGTCATTGGGTTTCAGAGGGCTGCTGGTAAGACCTTTAAAGGTTTGAAATGCAGATTCCCACATCTGGCCTAGGTTACGTCTTGGCGGAGGGTTTTTAAATGCGAAATAACCCCCTGTGACTAAATTGTTCTGAAACCTTTCAATATGCACGCCATATTAGCATGAGTTAGTGGCTTTGTCTTGGTCATCTTGCTGATGATCTGTTCTGCGTTATCTGTTGTGCGAATAATGAGTAAATAATATGAATAAAAGGAACAGGGTTCGTCGTGCAGGCAAGAAGGAATTTTATTTGTATTTTCGTTTCAGCTTCTTTATTAGACAACCATTGGCCTCATATTATAAATAAGTTATCCCCAGTGCTTTGTAAAATATGTTTGCAAATTCTATCTTTAAACTGTATTCATTGGACTTCCATTAAAGCGTCGCTATAAGTGTGAACGTGGCTCGCCTCGCAGTGTTTATGCTCTGCGACAGCAGTGCACATGATCCGGCCTGTTTGTACGCACGTGCACGTGGAGCGCTCACACACACACACACACTCTGACAGGCACACTGGCACGGCTATTAATGATGCAGCCCTTTTCCCCTGAGGTCATAGTCACTGGCGGTTTTTACTGGCTGACGTTTGTTATCCCTGGACATCTTGGTCACTTTGGCCCTCTTGTTTTAAATTACACGCTTGGCATCAGAAGCACTCGGTGTGTGTGCTTTTTTGTACCGCAGCATGCAGACAATGGTTCTGATGAAGATGCCAGGATTCTTGCTCGGTTCTCCGTGGGGAGAAGTAATTAGGTTTTCCGTGACCAAAAAAAAAAGTCTGTTTTCACTTTACGTCGACATCCTATGATAGCTAATTGCAAAATGGGACTTATTAACGTGTGTGTGTGTGTGTGTGTGTGTGCGTGTGCGTGTGTGTGTGTGTGTGTGCGCGTGCGCTTGCGCAGGAGGTGTGGTCGTGTTGGATGGAGCTCCTCCAGTACCTGGAGATGGAGCAGAGCTGGCTGGGCACCCTGGAGACCAACCTTCAGACCACTGAGGATCTCCCGGAGAGCACCGAGGCTGTCAACCGAGCTCTGGAGGTGTGCACGCACACACATACATACACGCTCACACGCAGGCACGCTCACATACACACACACACGCAGAGACACACACACACACACACACACACACACACACACACACACACACACACACACACACACACACACACACACACACACACACACACACACACACACACACACACACACACACACACACACACACACACACACACACACACACACACAATGTAGGGCGTTCATGTGTGCAGAAAGTGTCCGACACTTACGAAGGACAGACTGTCCTACACATAAATGTGGTGCTCTTGCGCATAGTTGCGCCCCTGATTTGAATTTCCTAGCCCTTTTTATTCTGAAAGAACGTGTCATGTGAGTGGCAGACCTCTTCTTGTTCTGGGTTGCTATGTCAGCCGAGGGCCCGCAGCCAGGCTGTCACAATCACTCTCATCACCTGGCCCCCCACACCACGCTCCCTGCCTCCTCCTGCGCCTTCACTTGGGCTATTTCTTTACTTCCTTGTCTTCTCTCTCTCTCTCTCTCTCTCTCTCTCTCTCTCTCTCTCTCTCTCTCTCTCTCTCTCTCTCTCTCTCTCTCTCTCCTCTCTCTCTCTCTCTCTCTCTCTCTCTCTCTCTCTCTCTCTCTCTCTCTCTCTCTCTCTCTCTCTCTCGTGCCTCATGGCCACTGCATATCTCTGTCTGATTTATGACCCATGTCTATTTTATGACCCTGCTGCATAAACAATTACTATCTTCTGATGGGAACATAGTCTCCCCCCCCTGCTCTCTCTCCCTCCCCACTTCTCTCTCTTTGACCCCCTCTCTTACTCCCCCCCCCCCCCTCTTTCTCTCCCCACCTCTTCCTCCCTCACTCACTTGTGATTTGTGTGTTGGTTGGCTCCTGTCAGACCCTTTCTGTTCTCTCGCCCTTTAAAGGATTGCCAGATTGGGTCCATCCGTTATTTAAAGTTGTTCAAGTTATCATCTGAGGACCGTTGTTCTGCCTGTTATCGCGTTCCTGTCGCTTGTCTTTCCGCATTCACATATCATATTTTTGGACGGTTCTATTCAACTTGGTACCTTTTTGGCTCAGCCCACAGAGAGGTTAACGGAACAGGGAGGTCTGTGTATAAGTTGTGCTATGGACGTTGTTGCATGTCCCTACCGTTCAATACGTGTTTCAGTGTGTATGTCATATTTTAACATGTCCTCTACTTCCCCCGATGTTAAACAAAGGCGGTGTTATGTTTTTGTTATTTTTTTTGATAATTTCTATATTTAATTTTTTTTTTCTTTTTGTTTGTCTCCATCTCTCTCCCACTTTCTCTGATTCTGTCTCTTTGACTCTGTCCCCATCTCTCCATCTCTTTTTTTTGTTATCTTTGCGTCACTCTGTCTTTCTGTCCTTATTTCCATCTGTCTCTCTGTGTGTCTGTCTCTCTCTCTGTTCCCCGCCCTCTGTTCCCATCTCTGACTCTCTCTCCCTCGGTTTCCATCTCTTGTCTCTCTCTCTCTCTCTCTCTGGTCCTCTGTGTCTCTCGTCCAGTCCCTGGAGGGCGTGCTGCGCCACCCCGGGGACAACCGCAGTCAGATCAGGGAGCTGGGGCAGACGCTGATCGACGGAGGCATCCTGGACGAGCTCATTAGCGAGAAGCTCGAGGCCTTCAACTCTCGCTACGACCGGCTCAGCCAGCAGGTCAGACCCCGCCTGTGTGTGTGCCTTGGTGTCTCTGCACCTGTCTCCCTATGTCTCTGTAACTCCTTCTATGTGTCTGTGGGTCTGTCTTCATGTAGGGCTGTTTAATTGGGGCAGATCTACATTTCCGAATATAGCATATTGCTTTCTTTTTGTTTATTTCTGTTCCTTGATGGGCTTGGTTTCAGTCTAATGCGTAACGTCGTGCATGATGATATTTTAATGTAATTTCCCATGGGGCTGACCTTTTTTACAAACTGTGGCATTCGATGGTAATGACCCGGAAAAGTGCCGCTCGTTTGATCTTTTACGTGGTAATAAAGTTAGACTTGCTTGGACATGCTGCAT